>NC_087208.1:89196478-89216478 GCF_015104395.2 Macrobrachium nipponense
CTTCTGTACCAGTTCTAAATTAAATGGACATGGTGTAGCGAAGTGTCTTTTCTATGGCCGTTCAAACATAAAGGAAGGTTTATTTGTGGGAGTCATTGGCTTTTGAATTATAGATGCCTTACATTTTACTTTTTCTGCCACTTCTCAAACAGAAAAACAAATAAATCACATATCGAAAAATCTTTTCCATAATAATGCTCGGGACTGGTTTAAGCAGTTTTTTTGGTGAATTTTAATGATGAGGGGAAAACGTGATGGCGGGGGAAACATTTTTTTCACTGCATATTCATAGATTTTTTTGAAATCGAGCTTTTTTTAAAGTTTTCGGCGAGCATTGTAAATCGAACTAAGTATAGATTATAAGACGCCCAACATATGATTAATGCTGAGTTAACTAAAGTTTTTATAATAAGGGAATAATAAGGAACAAGAATTTTATTTTGTTGGGTTACTTAACCTTTAGGGTGTTATTGTAGATAATACCAGTTGAAAATTTGGCGTCATTTCCAGAAATTTTACGAATTTGTCTCGAATTTTGGAATCGCCATAAATGCAATCCACAAAGGGACCATCTTGGCCCTTCTGGCGCAATGCCGACATGTCTTGACTTCAGCTTCATCATACAGTCCTTACGCTGCAGTCCAAATAGCTTAGTCTTCCACGGTTTATCTGTTCGTAAGAAGGAACAGTCTATAAGTAATGAAAAGAAAATGGCAACTGTTTGTGATAGAGTGATATTTAAATGAATAAGTGAAAGTGGAGGGAAAACCACTACGCAATCATTTTGAGTGAATTATGAAACCATTTATCTTTTAGATTACTATAGTATCAGGTTATTTGTATGCATATTTCATAAATGTTTAAGTATATGGTATATGGAGTCATGCTGATAAATAATAGTGTCATGGCAAAGAGTTCCCTGCCCCATATGAAGAACATTGCCTAAAAAAACTTTTTAATTTGACTAACATAAGCCTACATCAACAGGAAACCTAGTTATTTTGCCTTGATTATAATACGGTTAAGGCCTTGAAAAGTCACCTAGTTTAGTCCACAGCTTTGTTCTTTGAAATTAGACATTCAAAGCAAGCCCATTGCAACAACGTTGTTTTTCTCCTGATCAAGTGGCATCTGATAGCAAATGGAACGGCTTCTGTGTTCTGCTGATCATCTGTGGGCATTATCAATCACGGAAGATTTCTTAGAAAAAAGGTCTGACCATTGATGGGGAGTGTTACACATCGAAACTGTAATAGCTGAAAAAACATCAAGATTTTTTATTTTGATTTTGATTTATATAGATTTTTGGCATTATGCCAAGCATTGGCATAAAATGTCAGATGCTTTCTCTTTCTTCTGTACCAGTTCTAAATAAATGGAATGGTGTAGCGAAGTCTTTCTATGGCCGTTCAAACATAAAGGAAGGTTTATGTTTGTGGGAGTCATTGGCTTTTGAATTATAGATGCTTATTACTTTTTACTGCTTTTACTTTTCCTGCCACTTCTCAAACAGAAAAACAAATAAACACATATCGAAAAAACAAAAAATCTTTTCCATAATATGCTCGGGACTGGGTTTAAGCAGTTTTTGGTGAAATTTTAATGAGTGGAGGAAAACGTGATGGCGGGGGAACATTTTCACTGCATATATCATAGAGTTTTGAAATCGAGCTTTTTAAAGTTTTCGGCGAGCATTGTAAATCGAACGTAAGTATAGATTATAAGACGCCAACATATGATTAATGCTGAGTTAACTAAAGTTTTATAATAAGAGAATAATAAGGAACAAGAATTTATGTTGGGTACTTACCTTTAGGGTGTTTATTGTAGATATACCAGTTGAAATTTGGCGTCATTTCCAGAAATTTTACGAATTTGTCTCCGAATTTTGGAATCGCCATAAAATGCAATCCACAAAGGACCATCTTGGCCCTTCTGGCGCAATGCCGAACATGTCTTGACTTCAGCTTCATCATACAGTCTTACGCTGCAGTCCAAATAGCTTAGTCTTCCACCGGTTATCTGTTCGTGAAGAAGGAACAGTCTATAAGTAATGAAAAGAAAATGGCAACTGATGTTGGTGATAGAGTGATATTTAAATGAATAAGTGAAAGTGGAGAAACAACTACGCAACATTTTGAGTGCAATTATGAAAACCATTTATCTTTTAGATTACTAATAGTATCAGGTTATTTGTATGCATATTCATAGTTAGTATATGGTATATGAGTCATCTGATAAATAATAAGTGTCATGCAAAGAGTTCCCTGCCCCATATGAAGAACATTGCCTAAAATCTTTTTAATTTGACTACATTATGCCTACATCAACAGGAACCTAGTTATTTTGCCTTGATTATAATACGGTTAAGGCCTTTGAAAAGTCACTAGTTAGTCCACGGCTTTGTTCTTGAATTAGACATTCAAAGCAAGCCATTGCAACAACGTTGTTTTTCTCCTGAGTCAAGTGGCATCTGATAGCAATGGAACGGCTTCTGTGTTCTGCTGATCATCTGTGGGCATTATCAATCACGGAAGATTTCTTAGAAAAAGGTCTGACCATTGATGGGGAGTGTTACATCGAAACTGTAATAGCTGAAAAACAATCAAGATTTTTTTATTTTGATTTTGATTTATATAGATTTTTGGCATTATGCCAAGCCATTGGCATAAAATGTCAGATGCTTTTCTTTTCTCTTTCTTCTGTACCAGTTCTAAATAAATGAATGGTGTAGCGAAGTCTTTCTATGGCCGTTCAAACATAAAGACGGGTTTATTTGTGGGAGTCATTGGCTTTTGAATTATAGATGCTTACATTTTACTTTTTCTGCCACTTCTCAAAACAGAAAAACAAATAAATCACATATCGAAAAATCTTTTCCATAATAATGCTCGGGACTGGTTTAAGCAGTTTTTGGTGAAATTTTAATGAGTGGAGGAAAACGTGATGGCGGGGGAACATTTTCACTGCATATATCATATTTTTGTTTTTTTTTTTTGAAATCGAGCTTTAAAAAAAAAAGTTTTTTCGGCGAGCATTGTAAATCGAACGTAAGTATAGTTATAAGACGCCAACATATGATTAATGCTGAGTTAACTAAAGTTTTATAATAAGAGAATAATAAGGAACAAGAATTTATGTTGGGTTACTTACCTTTAGGGTGTTTATTGTAGATATACCAGTTGCAAATTTTGGCGTCATTTCCAGAATTTTACGAATTTGTCTCGAATTTTGGAATCGCCATAAAATGCAATCCACAAAGGACCATCTTGGCCCTTCTGGCGCAATGCCGAACATGTCTTGACTTCAGCTTCATCATACAGTCTTACGCTGCAGTCCAAATAGCTTAGTCTTCCACCGGTTATCTGTTCGTGAAGAAGGAACAGTCTATAAGTAATGAAAAGAAAATGGCAAACTGATGTTGGTGATAGAGTGATATTTAAATGAATAAGTGAAAGTGGAGAAACAACTACGCAACATTTTGAGTGATTCATGAAACCATTTATCTTTTAGATTACTAATAGTATCAGGTTATTTGTATGCATATTCATATGTTAGTATAGGTATATGAGTCATCTGGGATAAATAATAAGTGTCAATGCAAAGAGTTCCCTGCCCCATATGAAGAACATTGCCTCAAAACTTTTTAATGACTACATTATGCCTACATCAACAGGAACCTAGTATTTTTGCCTTGTTATTATAATACGGTTAAGGCCTTTGAAAAGTCACTAGTTAGTCCACGGCGGTTTGTTCTTGAATAGACATTCAAAGCAAGCCATTGCAACAACGTTGTTTTCTCCTGAGTCAAGTGGCATCTGATAGCAATGGAACGCTTCTGTGTTCTGCTGATCATCTGTGGGCATTATCAATCACGGAAGATTTCTTAGAAAAAGGTCTGACCATTGATGGGGAGTGTTACACATCGAAACTGTAATAGCTGAAAAACAATCAAGATTTTTTATTTTGATTTTGAGTTATATAGATTTTTGGCATTATGCCAAGCATTGGCATAAAAATGTCAAGATGCTTTCTCTTTCTTCTGTACCAGTTCTAAATAAATGGAATGGTGTAGCGAAGTCTTTCTATGGCCGTTCAAACATAAAGGAAGGTTTATTTGTGGGAGTCATTGGCTTTTTGAATTATAGATGCTTACATTACTTTTTCTGTGTGTAACAAGGCAAATATCTTAAGTGTATAAAAAATGATGAGCAAATTCTTTCTTTGTTTGATGCGAATAACCAAAGGAAACTTGAAAATGGATTGGCACCTGGAACAAGTTACTATGAGGAACTGAGCAACACTCTGCCCTCTGTTCTGAGGTTACTGCCCAATGGAACTTCAGAATTACTTCGGACTTCCAGACTTCAGGTGATTTTTGTCTATTCCCTCTGTCATTTGTAGTTTTTTTCTCATCTTTGAAACATTTTGAACTATGAAAAAATATAAAGTACTATTTTTACATAACTATGCAGAATTAATCTTGATATGTTGGTATGCAAGAATTTTTTTCAGAAATATGCTTTCATCTAAAGCAAAAAACGACCAAAGACCAATCATGCATGGACCAATCACGAATAAAGCAAATAATATTCAATATTTAAATAATAAATCAGGGGTCGTCCAAAAAAGTTCTCTGTATCACCGGAAATCATCAGAGGAAAAGACATCCCATTAATTATTTTTCAAGACAGGATCCATTAATTTCAATGCAACTTGGTCCACTAATTGTTCAAGCAGGGCGCCAGCTACAACTTTCCCGACATGTTTTCATTTTGAGTGTTTTCCCCGGTGCAATGTAGGCATTACTTAAGGTTCTTTGCAGCGTTCCTTCGGCCCCTAGCTGCAACTACTTTCATTCCTTTTACTGTACATCCTTTGATATTCTGTTTCTTACTGTTCACCCTCTCCTAACAATGCTGTCAATTTCCGTTTCATGGCTGAATGGTTTTAGTTGCCCCAATGCTTGGCATAATGCCAAAAATCTATATAAATCAAAATCAAAATAAAAAATCTTGATTGTTTTTCAGCTATTACAGTTTCGATGTGTAACACTCCCCATCAATGGTCAGACCTTTTTCTAAGAAATCTTCCGTGATTGATAATGCCCACAGATGATCAGCAGAACACAGAAGCCGTTCCATTGCTATCAGATGCCACGTTGACTCAGGAGAAAAACAACGTTGTTGCAATGGCTTGCTTTGAATGTCTAATTCAAAGACAAAGCCGTGGACTAACTAGTGACTTTCAAAGGCCTTAACCGTATTATAATACAAGGCAAAATAACTAGTTCCTGTTGATGTAGGCATAATGTAGTCAAATTAAAAAGTTTTTTTTAGGCAATGTCTTCATATGGGGCAGGGAACTCTTTGCATGACACTTATTATTTATCAGATGACTCATATACCATATACTAACATATGAATATGCATACAAATAACCTGATACTATTAGTAATCTAAAAGATAAAGTTTCATAATTCACTCAAAATGTGCGTAGTTGTTTCTCCACTTTCACTTATTCATTTAATATCACTCTATCACCAACATCAGTTGCCATTTTTTCTTTCATTACTTATAGGACTGTTCCTTCTTCACGAACAGATAACCGGTGCAAGACTAAGCTATTTGGACTGCAGCGTAAGACTGTATGATGAAGCTGAAGTCAAGACATGTTCGGCATTGCGCCCAGAAGGGCCAAGATGGTCCTTTGTGGATTGGCATTTTATGGCGATTCCAAAATTCGAGACAAATTCGTAAAATTTCTGGAAATGACGCCAAATTTCAACTGGTATATCTACAATAACACCCTAAAGGTAAGTAACCCAACATAAATTCTTGTTCCTTATTATTCTCTTATTATAAAACTTTAGTTAACTCAGCATTAATCATATGTTGGCGTCTTAATCTATACTTACGTTCGATTTACAATGCTCGCCGAAAACTTTCAAAAAGCTCGATTTCAAAACTCTATATATATGCAGTGAAAATGTTCCCCCGCCATCACGTTTTCCTCCACTCATTAAAATTTCACCAAAAACTGCTTAAACCAGTCCCGAGCATTATTATGGAAAAGATTTTTCGATATGTGATTTATTTGTTTTTCTGTTTTGAGAAGTGGCAGAAAAAGTAAAATGTAAGCATCTATAATTCAAAAGCCAATGACTCCCACAAATAAACCTTCCTTTATGTTTGAACGGCCATAGAAAGACTTCGCTACACCATTCCATTTATTTAGAACTGGTACAGAAGAAAGAGAAAGCATCTGACATTTTATGCCAATGCTTGGCATAATGCCAAAAATCTATATAAATCAAAATCAAAATAAAAAATCTTGATTGTTTTTCAGCTATTACAGTTTCGATGTGTAACACTCCCCATCAATGGTCAGACCTTTTTCTAAGAAATCTTCCGTGATTGATAATGCCCACAGATGATCAGCAGAACACAGAAGCCGTTCCATTGCTATCAGATGCCACTTGACTCAGGAGAAAAACAACGTTGTTGCAATGGCTTGCTTTGAATGTCTAATTCAAGAACAAAGCCGTGGACTAACTAGTGACTTTTCAAAGGCCTTAACCGTAATATAATCAAGGCAAAATAACTAGGTTCCTGTTGATGTAGGCATAATGTAGTCAAATTAAAAAGTTTTTAGGCAATGTTCTTCATATGGGGCAGGGAACTCTTTGCATGACACTTATTATTTATCAGATGACTCATATACCATATACTAACATATGAATATGCATACAAATAACCTGATACTATTAGTAATCTAAAAGATAAATGGTTTCATAATTCACTCAAAATGTTGCGTAGTTGTTTCTCCACTTTCACTTATTCATTTAAATATCACTCTATCACCAACATCAGTTGCCATTTTCTTTTCATTACTTATAGACTGTTCCTTCTTCACGAACAGATAACCGGTGGAAGACTAAGCTATTTGGACTGCAGCGTAAGACTGTATGATGAAGCTGAAGTCAAGACATGTTCGGCATTGCGCCAGAAGGGCCAAGATGGTCCTTTGTGGATTGCATTTTATGGCGATTCCAAAATTCGAGACAAATTCGTAAAATTTCTGGAAATGACGCCAAATTTCAACTGGTATATCTACAATAACACCCTAAAGGTAAGTAACCCAACATAAATTCTTGTTCCTTATTATTCTCTTATTATAAAACTTTAGTTAACTCAGCATTAATCATATGTTGGCGTCTTATAATCTATACTTACGTTCGATTTACAATGCTCGCCGAAAACTTTAAAAAGCTCGATTTCAAAACTCTATGATATATGCAGTGAAAATGTTCCCCCGCCATCACGTTTTCCTCCACTCATTAAAATTTCACCAAAAACTGCTTAAACCAGTCCCGAGCATTATTATGGAAAAGATTTTTCGATATGTGATTTATTTGTTTTTCTGTTTTGAGAAGTGGCAGAAAAAGTAAAATGTAAGCATCTATAATTCAAAAGCCAATGACTCCCACAAATAAACCTTCCTTTATGTTTGAACGGCCATAGAAAGACTTCGCTACACCATTCCATTTATTTAGAACTGGTACAGAAGAAAGAGAAAGCATCTGACATTTTTTTCATGTTCATGAAAGGGACAAATGAAAGGTTTACAGAGTGTGCTTCGGCTATGAGTTATATACATTGTGTAGTTTATTCTTGGTACTGATACTATAGTCATGTTATAGTCAATAATGATTTTTCAATCTATACCGGCTGACCCAATAAACCAAACGGAATTAGGATTAAAATCCAAATCTTCCAATTAAAAAGCAACTGTTCATACTATTACATTTAAAATGTCTATTACAAAATATTGACCAAATAGTAATATTTGACACGACAACAAGATGCCTGACTGGTTGCGAGAGAGTTTATTGAACTTGTGACCAGAAATGTGATTTTCATTCGCTCCCTTAATCCTCGTATTCTGGGAGCGTCTTCAGATATGGTCAGCTCCCTGTTGACCATCATAGACTTTAAAATGTCGCCGGTTATCATTAATACCTGTAGGGAGTTGCCCCCAAGAAAAGAAAAGACGATAAGACACGTGGCAAAAAAATAGTACGTGTTGAATCAATTGTGATTATGATTGAAGTTGCTTATGCTCATATTTGACAGGAAAAGACATCAACGACATGGAAGGCGTATACCTGGGCACATCGCCACAAAATTCATTACTCTCTAAGTGTTGCGGGAGACCAAGATGCCAAATTAGATTTTATTTGGTCGAAAAAAGGATTTGAGGTCTACAATAAGTCAGCATTGTCAGGAAATGAACTTGAGTTCTGGGCGCACGAGGCTTCGAGGGTTCCAAACGTAGTTGTCGTAGGTAAAGCCAGTTAACTTAATAATATTGCTCTAATATATATATATATATATATATATATATAGATATATATATTATATATATATATATATATATATATATATATATATATATATATATATGTATATATGTATATATACACTATATATATATATGAATGTATTCATATATAAAATATATATATGTACAAATATATGTATGTATGTTTGTATTTACTATATATATATATATATATATATATATATATATATATATATATATGTATGTACATATATTATTATGCGTGTGTGTACAGATTATATAGCTACGAAGAAAGTGTAAAAACAGAGTGCAAGATATGACACCTTTACGCTATAGAATTTCCAGTAAACTACAAACATTACGAAGATGACTTGCGAAGTTCATTTACGTTGAGGTAGCTACTCCTAAGGTAAAAAAAACAACTGTCTAGGAATAACAAAGTCCTGGGTAAGACAAGAATGGGGCAAATAACATTCAAAAGGATTATATAAGAGGTCTCCAGGTTTCCCTTTGAAGTCTCCTTCAAATATCTTGTGAGATGAGGTCAGAGTATACAGACCTGGTCTAAATTCATATAATCTTCCCTTACTAGCTTTATAAATGCCGAATGAATCATAATTCATACATGGAATGTGCAAACAATGTTGCTAATCAGGTAAACAAAATTTCTTACACGCAGTGTAGAAGCTTTATATATATATATATATATAAATATATATATATATATATATAATATATATATATATAAGTATATCTTCTACACTAAGTGTAAGAAATTATCTTTACCTGATTAGCAACATTGTTTACATATTCCCATGTATGGATAATGATTCAATCATTCTTTTATATATATATATATATATATATATATATATATATATACATACATATATTATATATATATATATATATATATATATATATACATACATATATATATATATATATATGTACATACATATACATATACATATACATATACATATACATATACATATACATATATGTCTTTATTCTTTCCAGAAACCTATTAGAATCTGCATGAATACAGCTTGCATAGGAAAAAAAAACTCGACTGTAGATTGACTTACTCTCGACCCAAAGATACTACTTAGATACAGCCAGCATTGTGTTGGCACGGGATCTCGCTCTTCAACAGCCCGTAAAACCCAAAGATGATTGAAGGAGATTTAAAAAGGAAACTATTGAAACTCGGTAATCTATGTTAATGTTCTTGACATTTCCATATTTTCTTTTAAAAGAAAGTGGCCTGAGTTAATCTTAAACAGGCTGTTCCTTATCTGTAGAGCAGTTGCCTCAACTTCAGTGACCATTGAGTGCGCTGATAAGGATATATTCCCCTTTAATCTTGTTGTTGTTTGTTAAACCGAGTCTTCTCTGAATCTTGTGTACTAAACGATATAGTTTGCTGGATAATACTTTGAGTCAAGGCAAAACATCTTTGCACTCCATTGTTTCACTTTCCACTTGACTATATATCTTGTTTATATTCCCTAAACATAGTATAACGCCATTTGAGAGTATATATATATGAAAGACTTTTCGTTATTATAGAATATTCCTTCTGTTAGGAAACAATAGAACTTGTTCGGGTTTACTAACTTAGAGATCATTTTTTCTTCATTTTATTAAACAGAAATTAAGTCACAAGGTCATGCAATACAGTAGTCAGAATGGGGTGATATAAGTCTTTGTTTTCAACGATGGGTATCTTCATATGCCATGCCTGCACACCACATAATACGTCATGAGCTTCTTCCCTACAAAGGTTTTGGCTCATGGTCCATAGTCTCGGGATCAGTGTCTGACAGTGAGAGTCTGAACCAGTTCTCTGATTGTGCCGACGAATGGCTTCGTGGGGCGAAGGTCCTCAGTGTTCTTGCAGCACGCACCAACGTCCTTGCATGGGCGCAGTCAAGGACTAGGTGAGTAGTCCTTACCCACTCCAGATTGGTGTCCACGACGACTACTGTAGTAGAGTCACATTAACTGTGCATCTGATGTCTAGGGCCGTCCCTTACGACGCCCCCTCAGCAGAGGTGGAACATGCATCCCGCCTATGTAAACTCTCTCGAGAGACTTGAGAGTTGCCAGCCCTGTGATTGGCTTATCAACAGCCAATGAGGCGCGTCGTAAGGGACTGGCCTAGACATCAGATGCAGGGTTGATGTGAACCTACTATAGTGATTTATAGAGGTGTTTTTGTTTGATAGCTTAATTTTCAGTTTTTCCGATAAGATAGAGTGTGGAAACGTTAATGATAGGCGAGTTTTAAAAAGATTAATTCAAAGTTATTTACTGCCTGATAAGCTCTTTTTTCTAAATTTTGCACGGTTTTCTGTATTGGAATATCAGGCTAAATGTTTAACAGAGGGAAACGTGATGTGGGTTAGATGTAGCAAATTAGATATATGTGAAAAGTTTACCTGTCACAAGCTAATCACAAAAGAATCATGGGTACGACTGGGAATGTCAAGAATTAAATGATTATTCGAAGAGATGAAATTATTCCGACTATTATTATAAATGTTTGTGGTTTCCATCCCTCTTTCAGAGAATTTGCGACTTTATCTCTTATCAATGCTACCAGTGCCAACAAAGAAAACGGCTCGAAGAAGCGGAAAGAAGCTGCTCTCACCGAAAAACTCATTCGACTTCTCCATTACTCTCGACTTTTCTCTTCGACGGCCGAATGGATCGACGAAGTCATGGTGAGCATTCCACAAACCTTAGTCAAGAGAAAAGTCACTAAGTAATGAAATAAGTAAACTAAAACTTGCTAGGTGTTAAGATTTTAGCTATGCGCATTCTGTTAAAGTTAAGTATATCTTTGTTTACCCAGACCACCGAGATGATTAACAGCTCTCCTAAGGCCATAGTTAGAAAAATTGAACCTTTACCCAAATAAAAATGTGCATAAACCACACTTTACAATATTCTTACTAATACTTTACTTTCTAAATAATTCCCTACCTCTACTTATTAATTGTCAAATGCATAATACAGAATAAAGTACTTTTTTTCACACCGTGGAAACAAACAGAGGGTGACAAGTGTGGAATAGGCGAATGGTCTATTAGGCAATGTTTAATTGGGCAGAAATTGAATGGTTGTTAATGATAACTGTTTAATAAAGAGGGGCTCCAGAATGGGTAATGACTATACTCTGGTTTTTTTCATCTGTCCATCCGCCTGTGGTGTTTTTGTATGGTAACACTGCGTCCCGGGCTTTAGTTACGCTATGTGTAAGTTTTAGGTAATTAAAAGGATATCTGGGTGTACATTTGCAACTGAAAAGTGTTTTCGTAATTTACTGACTGCGAATTACACCGTTAATATTCGAAATAGGATATTATTATAATCGTTGAATGTAAGCTGAATGTAACTGTCTAAAGCCCGGGACGCAGTGTTACCATACAAAAACACCACAATGCGGATGGACAGATGGAAAAAAACAGAGTATAGTTATCCACCGCCTGAGATGGGATCCTGCAATCACTGTACTGAATACTGTGTTAATATTTTACTGTACGTTGCGTACTGCCGAGAACTCCTTCCTGGATAAAACTAATCCCTTACGATGACTGACACCCGATGGCAATCGATGCGAACCTTCTACAGCCGAATGGAATTACCTACATAGGTTCCCAAATTACATTTGCGACAAGTAAATAAACAGACGGTTGAAGATCGCAATAATACCGGTAGGATATCTTTGAATTCGAAAAGATCTCTCATCTTTAAGGGGATCTTGAAAGTAGAATTAAATTTAACGTTTGGATACACACCGCTAAGAACGATTGTGAGTTCCCGTTTTACATGGCTGCATGTTAAGCAAAATGGATATTACATAAATTTTTTTATAGATGGAACGGATAAAAATTTCCTCTAAAAGAACTTTACAAGAAAATTACGTCTTCATGAAATTTGACCCATTTGCGTGGTAAATGATAAGCCCCACTCAATAATGTCTTTAAATGATTAAGTTAAAAAAAAAAAATTGTACCCAAACCGGTAAAAGTCTTCTTCCTAAAAACAACCGTTAAAAATTGACTACTCCGTCGCGAAGTTGTTGTGCTTAGAAATGGCAGTTCATTATCCCATTTCAAGTCCACAGGAAAACTGATGTTCGAACGAAAAAAGGAGAGGAGTTTATGAAATTAACGAATAAAGGTGCATATATATACATATAAATATAAATATAAATATAAATATATATATATATAAATATATATATATATATATATCATATATAATATATATATATATATATATATATATATATATATATATATATATATATATTAATAACTATATATATATATATACAAATATATATGTGTGTATACATATGTATATATATGTATATGTTTATAAATATATGGGCTATATATATATATATAGATATATATATATAGCCCATATATTTATATACATATACATATATAGACATATAATGTATATATATATATTTATATGTATATATATGCACCTTTATTCGTTAATTTCATAAACTCCTCTCCTTCTTTCGTTCGAAATGGGATAATGAATTGCCATTTCTAAGCACAACAACTTCGTGGACGGAGTAGTAATTTTTAACGGTTGTTTTTCATGTTGGATAGTTTATGCCTTCGTATCATACTTAATGCATTTATGAGTACGAATACCTTTTTCCACTGCTTACTGACCTTAGGGCAGGTATGTTGTAGACTGAGTGCTTTTGTTTCGTTTCACTTGGATTAAGTAGGCGAGTGACCTTCCCGTTTCTTCTTTCGTTGTTGCTACAGTTGTAGAATTGAAAAGTATTTTACTACTGTCCTAAATACTTCCACCATGTATATCTATATCTGTATATATATATATATATATATATATATATATATATATAGATATATATATAAATGGCAGTTCACCATCCCATTTCAAGTCACAGGCAAAACTGATGTTCGAACGAAAGAAGGAGGGGAGTTCATGAGATTAACGAATAAAGGTGCATATATATACTTATAAATATATATAAACATATATGTATGTATATATATATATATATTATATATATATATATACTATATGTATATGTAAATAAAATATGGGCTATATATATATATATACTATATGCTTAAAAAATTACAGTAGATGCACGTGACTTCATAAATAAGCGAATACCACGGGAAATAATAGTCAGGAATCCAAGCGCTTTCGTCTTTATTCAGACATCGTCGGAAGAGCAACTGAAGTACAAATCGGAGAGGAAGGCCTCAGGTAGAAACAAGAGTCAGGAATACCAGATGGTTAATATCAAAGGGTAAAAATTAAAAGGGATATCCAGGATTATCGATATCACAACGTCACAAACTTAAACAGATTCTGACCCTAACCGAAATTACAAAGTATCTTTACAGTCCAAAACATGTAAAACTGAATATTAATTTTGTTGCTTATATTTATCTACAACTTTTTTTCATTATGAAAGCATCAAGTTTTAAATAAACCAAGACTTAAATTTAGAACATTTCTATTATTTGACTTGATAAAAACAAGATTCAATGATATTCCTTTTAACTGTGTCATTACATGGGACTAAGGCTCTTGCTTGACTCCAGTTAATAGGATGGTCTAAATCTCTCATATGTACAAATAATGCATTCGATATTTGCCCAGTTCTCACAGAATATTGATGTTGCTTAAGACGCTGTGAAAGAGATTTCCCGGTCTGTCCGTAATAGATTTTATCACATTTTTTGCAAGGAATTTCATATATGCAGCTGGAAGATCTTTAGGAGAATTTTTGATTACTAAACTCTTGACATTAATATTACTGAAAACAACATTTATGTTAAAAAGCTTTAAAATTCTAGGAATATCTAAAAACCTTTCATCATAAGGTAATTTTAGAATGTTATGCTTACTAAATTCAAGTTTGTCATTAGTTGAATAAAATGTTTTTCTAGCTCTTTTCCATGCCACATCTACAAAAGTCCTTGGGTATTTAAGTTTCAAAGCAATATCATAAATAGTTTTAATTTCAGCGTCAATAAATTGCGGGCTACAGACACGTAAAGCCCTCAGGAACATCCCAGAAAAAACAGAGAATTTAACATTTTGATGGTGATTGGAGTAGTAATGAACAAAAGAGGCAATATTAGTTGATTTTCGAAAGACTGAAAAGGTGAAATTTCTATCATTTCTATGGACAGTTACATCAAGAAAATTCAAATTACAATTTCTTTCTTCCTCTACAGTAAATTTTATAGAAGGGACTAAATTATTGAGATTATTAAGGAATTCCTGGAGGTTTTCGTGAACAGGCCAAATACAGAAGATATCATCCACGTATCTAAACCAAATAACTTTTTGGGGCAAAATTCTTGGTAAGAGTTTTGTCTCAAAAAATTCCATGTAAATATTGCTAAGGACAGGAGATAAGGGATTACCCATGGCCATGCCAAACTTTTGTACAAAAAATTCCCCATTGAAACAAATTTACTATCTTTGATACATAACCTTATGAGACTAATGAGATTTTCTACACTTAAGGGAATGTCATGACGCTCTAATTCCTCTTCCAAATATTCAAGTAAGTCATCTACAGGCACTTTTGTAAATAAAGAGACAACATCAAAACTAACCATATTAAAATCATAATTCAAATTTAAACTATTCAATTTGTTTATAAAATCAACATTGTTTTTAACATTCGTGTTAGAAATATTTCCTACCAAAGGAGTAAGAATTTTTACAAGCCATTTATTCAACTAATGACAAACTTGAATTTAGTAAGCATAACATTCTAAAATTACCTTATGATGAAAGGTTTTTAGATATTCCTAGAATTTTAAAGCTTTTTAACATAAATGTTGTTTTCAGTAATATTAATGTCAAGAGTTTTAGTAATCAAAAATTCTCCTAAAGATCTTCCAGGCTGCATATATGAAATTCCTTGCAAAAAATGTGATAAAATCTATTACGGACAGACCGGGAAATCTCTTTCACAGCGTCTTAAGCAACATCAATATTCTGTGAGAACTGGGCAAATATCGAATGCATTATTTGTACATATGAGAGATTTAGACCATCCTATTAACTGGAGTCAAGCAAGAGCCTTAGTCCCATGTAATGACACAGTTAAAAGGAATATCATTGAATCTTGTTTTATCAAGTCAAATAATAGAAATGTTCTAAATTTAAGTCTTGGTTTATTTAAACTTGATGCTTTCATATGAAAAAAAGTTGTAGATAAATATAAGCAACAAAATTAATATATTCAGTTTTTACATGTTTTTGGACTGTAAAAAGATACTTTGTAATTTCGGTTAGGGTCAGAATCTGTTTAAGTTTGTGACCGTTGTGATATCCGATAATCCTGGATTATCCCTTTTAATTTTTACCCTTTTGATAATTAACCATCTGGTATTCCTGATCTTGTTTCTACCTGAGGCCTTCCTCTCCGATTTGTACTTCAGTAGCTCCTTGACGATGTCTGAATAAAGACGAAAGCGCTTGGATTCCTGACTATTATTTCCCGTGGTATTCGCTTATTTATGAAGTCACGTGCATCTACTGTGATTTTTAAGCATAATGGAAACCACACGCAACTTCTACGCCTTTTCTTTGAATTTTCCGAGCCTTGTTCTATTCGTGACATCCTTCTGTAATGCTCTTATCATCGCTCACAAACTGAAACTCCGACTCAACTTTCTACGGAAGTGCATGAACGAGCAAGTGATGCCCAAGTCGATTTTACCAGTGAGAATTCTTCGCCTAGCAGAGCGACCTTTCGACGAGTTTCAACGCATCATACTTCAGAAACACATCGACATCACAAAAGTGGAAGTAGATGATGCGTTTCCGTACACTTAGAACAGACGGTATATAGCATTATCAGACGGTCCTGTCGATTGGAAGAATCGGATGCTGGATTATTGCTACAGGAAATTGAGAAAGTGCTGCAAATGTCTTGAAAGGAAGCTCCAAGTCAAGCTGAAAAATCTTATTGCTGAAAGCGACTGGACTAAGCATGCCAACGTGGACTTCATGATTAATTTATCTGACAAACCAGTGGATAGTGCTACGACAGCGGCTTTGGGATATGGGTTAAGCTTTGGTGTATTTAATGGTAACCTGGACTGTGTCGACATCTCAAAATCCTTTTGTTATTTAGAAAAATTGAATCAAAACCTATGCCCTGATGATATCAATATTTGTAAAGGTATTGTGTATGGTGCTATGAGTAAACCTTCTCCCCCTAATGTACCCGTGAGATTTCTCCAGGCTTTTAAGAAAATTAAAGAAGACGAAACAGTGAAGGTGACAAAAGCAGATAAATCTAATGCAGTGGTAATTATGAATAAAAGTGACTATATAAGTAAAATAATGACATTGCTAAATGACACTGATACTTATACGAAACTGAGGTCTGACCCTACACAGACAGTTAACTCCCATTTTAATAAACAAATTAAATCCATTTTGAAGGGCTTGGACCATTTAATTAAACAGTTTACACCGCAATGCGCCTCCCTCTACCTTACATGTATGGTTTAGTCAAGACACATAAAAATCAATCTACCCCTATCAGACCAATCATTAGTTCAGTGGGCTCAGTTTATATAAATTTATCTAAATGGCTTGTAAAAATTCTTACTCCTTTGGTAGGAAAATATTTCTAAACAACGAATAAGTTAAAAACAATGTGATTTATAAACAAATTGAATAGTTTAAATTTGAATTATGAGTTTAATATGGTTAGTTTTGATGTTGTCTCTTTATTTACAAAAGTGACCTGTAGATGACTTACTTGAATATTTGGAAGAGGAATTAGAGCGTCATGACATTCCTTAAGTGTAGAAAATCTCATTAGTCTCATAAGGTTATGTATCAAAGATAGTAATTTTTGTTTCAATGGGGAATTTTTGTACAAAAGTTTGGCATGGCCATGGGTAATCCCTTATCTCCTGTCCTTAGCAATATTACATGGAATTTTTTGAGAACAAAACTCTTACCAAGAATTTTGCCCCAAAAAGTTATTTGGTTTAGATACGTGGATGATATCTTCTGTATTTGGCCTGTTCACGAAAACCTCCAGGAATTCCTTAATAATCTCCAATAATTTAGTCCCTTCTATAAAATTTACTGTAGAGGAAGAAAGAAAATTGTAATTTGAATTTTCTTGATGTAACTGTCCATAGAAATGATAGAAATTTCACCTTTTCAGTCTTTCGAAAATCAACTAATATTGCCTCTTTTGTTCATTACTACTCCAATCACCATCAAAATGTTAAATTCTCTGTTTTTTCTGGGATGTTCCTGAGGGCTTTACGTGTCTGTAGCCCGCAATTTATTGACGCTGAAATTAAAACTATTTATGATATTGCTTTGAAACTTAAATACCCAAGGACTGTAGATGTGGCATGGAAAAGAGCTAGAAAAAACATTTTTATTCAACTAATGACAAACTTGAATTTGTAGTAAGCATAACATTCTAAAATTACCTTATGATGAAAGGTTTTTAGATATTCCTAGAATTTTAAAGCTTTTAACATAAATGTTGTTTTCAGTAATATTTAATGTCAAGAGTTTAGTAATCAAAAATTCTCCTAAAGATCTTCCAGGCTGCATATATGAAATTCCTTGCAAAAAATGTGATAAAATCTATTACGGACAGACCGGGAAATCTCTTTCACAGCGTCTTAAGCAACATCAATATTCTGTGAGAACTGGGCAAATATCGAATGCATTATTTGTACATATGAGAGATTTAGACCATCCTATTAACTGGAGTACAAGCAAGAGCCTTAGTCCCATGTAATGACACAGTTAAAAGGAATATCATTGAATCTTGTTTTATCAAGTCAAATAATAGAAATGTTCTAAATTTAAGTCTTGGTTTATTTAAACTTGATGCTTTCATAATGAAAAAAGTTGTAGATAAATATAAGCAACAAAATTAATATATTCAGTTTTTACATGTTTTGGACTGTAAAGATACTTTGTAATTTCGGTTAGGGTCAGAATCTGTTTAAGTTTGTGACCGTTGTGATATCCGATAATCCTGGATTATCCCTTTTAATTTTACCCTTTTGATAATTAACCATCTGGTATTCCTGATCTTGTTTTCTACCTGAGGCCTTCCTCTCGATTTGTACTTCAGTAGCTCCTGACGATGTCTGAATAAAGACGAAAGCGCTTGGATTCCTGACTATTATTTCCCGTGGTATTCGCTTATATATACTATATACATATATATATATATATATATATATATATATATATACATATATATATATATATATACATATATATCATATACATACTATATATATATATATATATATATATATATATATATATAATAATAAAAGGAGCCCATAAAAACACCAAAAGTAGAGAGAAAAAGTACTATATTTCAGAGACTGCTGTCTCTCTCTTCAGGTATATGAATGAGAAAAGTTTTACAGAAAAGGTGGTATTTATACCAAGAGATTCGTCCACAAAGTAAGCCAATTTAGGTCACCCCCGCTGATAATCTTCCTTTAATCTTCTTAAGCGTTGGTTGAATGAACACTGCGTCGACGATGTCTGATGTCCATTCCCTTTTGAGATGTTCATTACCTGCTTCTCTTTTATTAAGGCCGATTCCATCATTGACTCTTGTACCGGCAGTTGCTGCTATAAATTCACGTGACATATTCCAGTTTATTCTATGGTTATGTCATTTATATGATTGAAATAGCCGAGTTCTGTTGTCCATACCTAACTGACCGTTTGTGTTGTATTAATCTCTGGGGAAGTGATTTACCTGTAAATCCGATGTAAGATTGGTCACAGTCCTGGCATGGGATCTCATATACCCCCGAGTCTTTGGGCGATGTCTTTTGTTGGACGTTAATCAGGGATTTGGCTAGGTATTTGGGTAGGTAAATGCAAAAGGGTTGGATTTCCCAAGGGTGGTGAGTTACTCTCTAATCGTCTCCAGGTGGGGAATTTTTATTTTATTGTTGGGTGTGTCTCTGGTCTTGTCTTTAGGGGGTCGGTAGAAATTACGTTTGCTTTTTGAATTGCTTTCTCAATTATATGGTCAGGATACTTTAAAGATGAGAGTTGCTTGCGAATTAGTTCAAATTCTTTTTTCCAGGAAATCTGGGGAACAAATTCGTAAGGCTCTTAAGAATAGGTTGCTAGCTAGACTTATCTTGATAGTATTGTCATGATAGCTAAAGTAGTGAATATATGAAAGTGAGAACGTTGGTTTTCTGTATATGGAAATAAATTTGTATTCTGTCGTGTCTCTGATTATTAAAACATCAAGAAAGGAATTTTGTTGTCTGTTTCCCATTCAACTTTAAATTTGATGCTGGGCACTAATGCGTTTAATTTTGAGAGGAATTCATTAAAATTACCCCACTTATTATCCCAAAATGTTAGTATGTCATCCACGTATCTCATCCACAGCATGTTTTTGGGTTTTATTGCATTTATTACTGTAGTTTCAAAGTATTCCATGTACAGATTGGCTAAAATAGGACTTAAAGGACTACCCGTACTACACCCGAATTTTTGCTTGTAGAATGATTCCCCGAATGAAAATACGTTATTAGATGCACATAATTCAACTA
>NC_087208.1:89218184-89268184 GCF_015104395.2 Macrobrachium nipponense
CTGGTACAGAAGAAAGAGAAAGCATCTGACATTTTTTTCATGTTCATGAAATGGACAAATGAAAGGTTTACAGAGTGTGCTTCGGCTATGAGTTATATACATTGTGTAGTTTATTCTTGATACTGATACTATAGTCATGTTATAATCAATAATGATTTTTCAATCAATACCGGCTGACCTAATTAACCAAAATGAGTTAGGATTAAAATCCAAATCTTCCAATTAAAAAGCAATTGTTCATACTATTGCATATAAAATTTCTATTACAAAATATTGACCAAATAGTAATATATGACACGACAAGATGCCTGACTGGTTGCGAGAGAGTTTATTGAACTTGTGACCAGAAATGTGATTTTTATTCGCTCCCTTAATCCTCGCATTCTGGGAGCGTCTTCAGATATGGACAGCTCCCTGTTTACCATCATAGACTCTAAAATGTCCCTGTTATCATTAATACCTGTAGGGAGTTGCCACCAAGAAAAGAAAAGGCGATAAGATACGTGGCAAAAAAATAGTACGTGTTGAATCAATTGTTATTGTGATTGAAGTTGCTTGTGCTCATATTTGACAGGAAAAGACATCAACGACATGGAAGGCGTTTACCTGGGCACATCGCCACAAAATTCATTACTCTCTAAGTGTTGCGGGAGACCAAGATGCCAAATTAGATTTTATTTGGTCGAAAAAAGGATTTGAGGTCTACAATAAGTCAGCATTGTCAGGAAATGAACTTGAGTTCTGGGCGCACGAGGCTTCGAGGGTTCCAAACGTAGTTGTCGTAGGTAAAGCAGTTAACTTACTAAATATTGCTCTAATATATATATATATAATATATATATATAATATATATATATATATATTATAATGATATAAATATATATAAATAATATATAATATATATAATATATATAAATATATATTTATGTATATATGTATATTACACAATCATAGTATATGAATTATTCATAAAAATAATATATGTACAAAAAATGTATGTTATCGGTTTGTATACATATATATATATATTTTATATATTGTATATATGTATTTACAGATTATATAGCCACGAAGAAATTGTCAAAACAGAGTGCAAGATATGACACCTTGACTCTCTAGAATTTCCAGTTAACTACAAACATTACGAAGATGACTCGGTTTTACTTACTACAACAAGGAGTAAAAGGAAATATAATAATTTTAATACTTACGAAGTTCATTTACGTTGAGGTAGCTACTCCTAAGGTAAGAAACAACTGTCTAGGATTAACTAAAGTCCTGGATAAGACAAGAGGGGGCAAATAACATTAAAAAAGATTACATAAGAGTCTCCAGTTTCCCTTTGAAGTCTCCTTCAAACATCTTGTGAGAATGAGGTCTTAAATTCATGTTTCCATTACTAGCTTTATAAATGCCGAATGAATCATAATTCATACATGGAATGTGTAAACAATGTTGCTAATCAGGTAGAAAAAATTTCTTACACGCAGTGTAGAAGCTTTATATAATATATATACTATATATATATATATATTATATATATATATATATATTATATATATATATGTATATATATAACAAATCTACACTGCGTGTATCTGTATAAAGAGGGGTAATCTTTATTCTTTCCAGAAACCTATTAGAATCTGCATGAATACAGCTTACATAGGAAAAAAAAAAACTTAACTGTAGATTGACTCACTCTCGATCCAAAGATACTACTTATATACAGCCAGTCTTAAGGTGTCACGGGCTCTCGCTCTTCAACAGCCCGTAAAACCCAAAGATGATTGAAGGAGATTTAAAAAGGAAACTATTGAAACTCGGTAATCTATGTTAATGTTCTTGACCTTTCCATATTTTAGAAAGTGCCTGAGTTAATCTTAAACAGCTGTTCCTTATCTGTAGAGCAGTTGCCTCAACTTCAGTGACCATTGAGTGCGCTGATAAGGATATATTCCCCTTTAATCTTTGTTGTTGTTTGTTAAACCGAGTCTTCTCTGTAATCTTGTGTACTAACGTATATAGTTTGCTGGATAATACTTTGAGTCAAGGCAAAACATCTTGCACTCCATTGTTTCACTTTCCACTTGACTATATATCTTGTTTATATTCCCTAAACATAGTATAACGCCATTTGAGAGTATATATATATGAAAGACTTTTCGTTATTATAGAATATTCCTTCTGTTAGGAAACAATAGAACTTGTTCGGGTTTACTAACTTAGAGATCATTTTTTCTTTATTTTATTAAACAGAAATTAAGTCACAAGGTCATGTAATACAGTAGTCAGAATGGGGTGATATAAGTCTTTGTTTTCAACGATGGGTATCTTCATATGCCATGCCTGCACACCACATAATACGTCATGAGCTTCTTCCCTACAAAGGTTTTGGCTCATGGTCCATAGTCTCGGGATCAGTGTCTGACAGTGAGAGTCTGAACCAGTTCTCTGATTGTGCCGACGAATGGCTTCGTGGGGCGAAGGTCCTCAGTGTTCTTGCAGCACGCACCAACGTCCTTGCATGGGCGCAGTCAAGGACTAGGTGAGTAGTCCTTATCCACTCCAGATTGGTGTCCACCACGACTACTGTAGTAGAGTCACATTAACTGTGCATCTGATGTCTAGGGCCGTCCCTTACGACGCTCCCTCAGCAGAGGTGGGACATGCATCCCGCCTATGCGAACTCTCTCGAGAGACTTGAGAGTTTCCAGCCCTGTGATTGGCTTATCAACAGCCAATGAGGCGCGTCGTAAGGGACTGGCCTAGACATCAGATGCAGGGTTGATGTGAACCTACTATAGTGATTTATAGAGGTGCTTTTGTTTGATAGCTTAATTTTCAGTTTTTCCGCTAAGATAGAGTGTGGAAACGTTGACGATAGCCGAGTTTTAAAAAGATTAATTCAAAGTGATTTACTGCCTGATAAGCTCTTTTGTCTAAATTTTGCACGGTTTTCTGTATTGGAATATCCGGCTAAATGTTTGACAGAGGGAAACGTGATGTGGGTTAGATGTAGCAAATTAGATATACTTGAAAAGTTTACCTGTCACAAGCTAATCACAAAAGAATCATGGGCACGATTGGGAATGTCAAGAACTAAATGATTATTCGAAGAGATGAAATTATTCTGACTATTATTATAAATATTTGTGGTTTCCATCCCTCTTTCAGAGAATTTGCGACTTTATCTCTTATTAATGCTACCAGTGCCAACAAAGAGAACGGCTCGAAGAAGCGGAAAGAAGCTGCTCTCACCGAAAAACTCATTCGACTTCTCCATTACTCTCGACTTTTCTCTTCGACGGCCGAATGGATCGACGAAGTCATGGTGAGCATTCCACAAACCTTAGTCAAGAGACAAGTCACTAAATAATGAAATAAGTAAACTAAAACTTGCTAGGTGTTAAGATTTTTGCTATGCGCATTCTGTTAAAGTTAAGTATATCTTAGTTTACCCAGACCACCGAGCTGATTAACAGCTCTCCTAGGGGTAGGCCGAAGGGTTAGATATTTTTACGTGGCTGGGAACCAATTGGTTTCCTAGCATCGGGACCTACAGCTTACTGTGGGATCCGAACCACATTATATCGATAAATTAATTTCTAATTACCAGAAACAATTTCCTTGATTCCACATCGGCAGAGCGGGGAATCGAACTCGGGACTACCGATTCGGTAGGCGTGCAGTAACCCATTCGTCCAACGAGGAACTTGCGCGTTCTTTTGAACCATACTCATTTCAGCCAGAAGCCAAAAAACACTTCTTTTACATTACCATTATGGGAAGATATGTCCTCATCCAACATAGGGTCTGAGGGCAGGATAAGAACCATAATAGCAAGAACTACCAATGTTTTCAATCAACTTACCATCCTCGAAAATTACCATTCCTGGTCCACCCCTTGTTGCGTTGGAACAGTTTTTTTTCAGAAATAATGTTGATGCCATAGATTTGTATGTCTCCTGATGATTTATTTGACAACTGCTGTAAAGATATTCTATCGTATACAACAACACCAGTATCATAGGCAGAAAGTCACATGTGTCCCAATAAGATAACTGATAAGTGATTTTAGTCTTGGCCTAAAACCTTCTGATATAAAGCAATCTGCCTTCCATTCAATAGTGAAAGTAATCTCAGTCTTCGTTAGTTCCGAATACATAATTTGATCATTTTTCAGACAATTTTCTTATAGCAATGTTGACCCGTGCTGGCCGGCTGCCAAGTTTTTCCAGTGCGCTGTCAAATACAATGCAGAGTAGAACAGTTTACCCATAACATTTTCTTTTATTTGTCTAAAAGAGAAATATTACGTCTACAGTAGAACATACCGTCAAAAACCACTTTAACTTTCTGTGTAATATATGCATCCTCTAAACAGCTGTACTCTTGGTAAGGTAAACCTTACAACATTTTCATCAGCTTACCTACCTTTATAATTGCTGTAATTATTTCTTGAACTCCATTCCGGCACAGATGCATAAATTCAGAATCTATAAGATCATGAGGCACATTTTCTACTATCCAGAACAGTTTAATTGCCAGGTAACATATTTAAAACTTCAAAGACTCCACCAGTCCCTTGATTGACCCCTTGGCGTCTTTTAAAACATGCACGATGTCTTAATTCATCTGTCCTTGTGAACATGGGTAAGTCTTACATCGTAGCAAGAATGATTTCAGAATCAGTACCACATGCAAATTGTGTCAGGAATAAGGTTTACCACATGATTCAGGAGTGGGATAAAATGCTCTTTGTGTATATATACTGCTTTTTATATACAATTGTACATTTCCTTAATGCTTCCATTATCAGCATCAATTTGATTTTAATTGGAAACCTTTCCAGAACTGATTTGCAATCTCTTGCATCGTCAGAAAACTATTATAGGAATCGTGAAGTACATTTGTAGTCTTACGATTTGCAATTCACCACCTTTAATGAGGACGTTGTTCTTTTGTTTTTTAAACTGTCTAAAATATGTTTCAACATTATTCAGATGCTCAAATCAGCACAACTACTTCTTGATAGCCAAGTAGGTGTTGTCAATAAGAACAATTAAAGTGGTTCACATTCTGCCCATTTCCTACAGCACATGGCTCTCCAGGGCACAGGTGTTACCATCTGGGACTCAACGTTGCCAATGAATCTCCTCAACATTAAGGAGTGCCAGGTCCTTCGTGACACGGGCACGGACCTACATCCTACCTACTTTGACCATTCTTGTTATGACGACATCCACACCGACGTTTATACGGTCGGGGATGAAAACACGATGATCATTAACTTGCTTTGCAATCAGTACATAGAAAAGGTCAGTAGGAAATATTGTTGTACCGGCTAGCATGGTGATAAAGACTAAGAATGAAATAATACATAGTATAATTCTTTAATGTAAACTGCATACGGACATTAGCTTTTTCGTGCGGCAAACGAATTTGTAATACAAACTGATCTTTACAGCATGGATGAACTGATGCTGTTATGTTACCTGCTTCACTGGATTAAAAGTTACTTTCATCTTTTCATAGTAGTCTTGTAGTAGTGTTCAAAACATTTGTTGATTGTCTCTAAACAGCGGCACATCAAATAAATGAGATCTGATGGATTTTTAATCGGATTGGTGTCTTAACAGAAAGACAAATATGGTGGGAGTCCCTTAATTTGTATCCTTAGTCTGAGAGAATCCTATTTGGTAGAGGGATGTGTGATGGCTTATTGTAAATATCCTATTTTGTTGTCTGCTAAATATCAAGTTCTGATGTGATTAGGATGTTACAAAATTATGAGTTAGGCAGAGGGAAAGCAACCCACTTTCTAACGCCTTAATGCAAAAGACCATAATCGTAGAGGATTTTATGGCCAAGAATCATAAAGATAATAGTTTGCGGACAGAAAAAAAGAAAAAAAAAGGTTAATGCTGTCTGTGTACCAAAGGCACTAAAACTGTCAAGTACTGGTACGTTAAACACTCAGATAATAACAGGAAAAAAGAAAAATGATCTTTTACAAAATGCTTATCTTAAAGGTGATATTATATAGTATATACATAACATATTTATATAATTATATATGAATATATATATATATTATTATTTTATTTTAATTTATTCATATATATAATATATATATATTATTATATATTTAGATTATATAAAATTTCAGGAATGCCGAAGACACATGGATGTTTTAAAAGATTTATTTATTAAGAAACGTTTCGCACATGACTATGTGCATCATCAGTCTGAAAAATGACAAAATAATAATATTAAAACTACTAAAAATACACAGGATTCTTAAAATGACAATTCAAAACAAGACTAAAAAAAAGAAGCAAAGTAAAAAGAAGATAGAGTGACCAAAGAAGGAACACCAACCTCCAAAGACGACTATGCCAGATATAGTAGAGTAGAGGAGCAGCCACCCGTTTAACGATGGAACGAGTCTTTTAATATATAATGACTCTAAGGTAGTCAAATAATCTGCATCCTTAGAATACCCTAATATGGAAAAGTGCTGCTTATTGACCTCAATTTTACAATTGATAGCATGATTTTTTATATTTGAATGTTCTGGTCTGCTCAATGTTTTTAATTGTCATTTTAAGAATCCTGTGTATTTTTAGTATTTTTAATATTATTATTTTGTCATTTTTCAGACTGATGATGCACATAGTCATGTGCGAAACGTTTCTTAATGAATAAATCTTTTAAAACATCCATGTGTCTTCGGCATTCCTGAATTGATGTTTGAGGATCATACTGCAGATAGTATATATATATATATATATATATATATATATATATATATATATATATATATATATATATATATATATATATATATATATATATATATATATAAAACACAATGTACCCCATGCAGATTTTTGAAGTGCCTGTGGGTTTGGAATTTTTCTCTACAAAGATTCATTAGTTCATCACATAAAGGACGTGACGTCGTAAAAAAAAAGTGAAAAGGCATTCTGATTAAACGCAAAAAGAAAAAAAACTGAAGCACTTGGGCGTATTTACGTTCGTGTAATCCCTTGCAAAATAGGCATGGCACTTCTAGAGAAAGGAAGAGTAATTTATCGTAATATATAATTGCGAGTTGTAATAATGATCCCTTCTGTATTCTTACGTGCTTTATTTAATTTTCGAAATTATTGTTGTCTCAATGTTGTTTTCAGCAATATGGCGGCCATTAATGATAAAATTTATCTGCCTTCACTCTTAAGTAATCTGCTTTTATTTACATGATTATTGACAGCTGCATAAAGTCATTGACATTCTATATGGTTTCTCAGAGGCAGGTACAAAATTGACACTTCCATTTGCAGTTTTGTAATGTTTATTTCAACCAAACGAAAAATATGTCCATCTAAAGAGTTATTGTACGCTTTACAAGTGAAATAAATCTGAAGAGGTTTCGGTGCAAAAACTGATACCTCGGGATCAACTTCTGGAAGCAGAATCTCATCCGATTTCCCAACTTTGGTGACGAATAGCCGCCACTGCAGGCAAGGCTTTGAAAGAGCTTTCCGCACGCACAGCTGTCCGTGCACGGGCTCAGCCACAAAGACGGTGGTGAGTGGTCCTTGATTCTTTAACTGGATGGTTCGTTTGGCAAATGTTTTTCCCCCATACTTTTGGGATACGGAATATCCACAAGTGCTCTCACACAATACGTCAATATGTAAATATAAAACCAGACGTACAAAGAATATCACGATTTTCTTCTTGGAAAGTAAAGTGTAAATAATATGTTTTTTTACTCGTCGGTCTAATATCCTACTCTGCATATCAATGCGCAGTTATAAAATCTGACTTGAAAATATGAATTGGGTTCTTTTTGGAAGACAAAAGGGAGATAGTTAATCGGTAGTTTTATTACATGGCATAATGCAGATGTAATACAAAATAAAAGCTCTATAATTATGAGATTTAATTTTTGTTTCATTACGTACAAAGAAAAAAGTGTACATGCAGAAACAGACACATGCTTGCTTCATATTAAATGTGAAACTTGAAGAGTTTCTGTGTTATATGTAATGAGTGTTTAATTTAAATGTGAATTTGCTTCTTATTCGAATGGAAAAACGCATCTCACAATACAGTCAAGCGCACTAAGACGTATAGACGACTCCCATTTGATACACATGTGAGGTGCACAAAGCACATCTATCGTTCATACGTTTGACGAGTATAAAGTAAAATTCTAAATGACATTTCTTTGGCTACTGCAGATCCTGTAGTCTGCGCATGACTCGATGTGGTCAGTATACCAGTATCAGGAGTAAAGTCCTCTTATCCTCTGAAGATAAGAAAATAATAATCAGATATTTCCACTATGAAATTCTGATCTGGAGAATCTTATAAATGGAGTGTATACATTAGTATGTTACCCCCTTACATTTAGGGAGATTAGGCCCTAGCTTCTCTAATTATTCTCTCTGTTATGATACGAAACTTTTCCATACATTTCTAAGGGCATATTCTAAAGTGTAGGGTGTGCGAAAGTGCAGTCATCGTCCCATTTGTGTTAAGAATAAAAATACTGATTAAAATGATACAAAAGGTAAACCGACATAAAAAAAGAACGGTACATCATTTTAGTGATTACACTTTAAATGTTACTGACTCTTCATTCTATTTCACTTTGCACTTTATTCCAAAATCTCGACTTCATAAGCGCACTTTTCAATATTTAGTATCCTAAAAGTAGGGCGTGAGAAAGTTAGCCAGATAGACCATTCAGTTTACAGTCAAGGATCACTGACCTCCTTCGTTGCTGAGCCCCTGCAAGCAAGCAAGGGCAGTTGTGCGTGCGGAAAGCACATCAAGAATCTTGCCTGCAGTCGGTCATTCGTCCCCAGAGCAGGAAAATCGGGTGAGATTTTCTCTATCAGAAGTTGATCCCCAGGGAACCGTCCACGTAACTAACCTTCTTCTGTTGATTTTCCTTTCATACAACTTACATCTAGTTTTTTTTTTCTTAGATTCTTGTCAGATTGAAATACTTATTGAAGAACTTTAAAAGGACATGGCAGTTTTCTTCAGGCCTTAAAGAAATCATGTAACATGATTATGAATTCTTGCAGATGTTAAGCATTTAGTAAACAAAAGCATATTACTTAGAGGAAAAAATAGCATAAATCTCTGTTTAGGGCTACGAAGTTCCTAAACACAACAGTATAGTCAATCACTGATATAACAGTACTTTTGAAATTTAAGTAAAAAGTGATATATAATATATATATATATATATATATATATATATATATAATAATATATATATATATATCTAGGAAGGATCATTTTCACTTCTTGTAATTATATATCTTAATGCACCATTTGCCTATTTTGTCTACAGTGATTACGCTGACAATTGCCTATTCGAAAACCATTCATTTTGAGATAAAGCCTCTTTATTTAACATGAGAGTTGTTTCAGAACAGACACTCGAGATCAGTTAGTACTACTTCCTTTAACAGAAGAATCAATGACCTTTATAAGACAAATTTCACATCCCCACTTCTCCATATGCAAAGTACCTTCTAATGTATATGAATATATATATCTATATATATATATATATATAATATATTATATATATATATAATATATATATATATATGTATATATTATGTATATATTAGATATATATATATATATATATATATATATATATATATATATATATATATATATATATATATATATATATAAGTCTATCACATTACCGTGATTCATATACATATTCGAACTACAAATGTCCTTTAATATCTAATTCGCTCTACCTCGGAATTAATATATTTTCATATATGTTTAACCGAGGAGGAATTTATTAAGCGATAATAGAATTGGCGATCGACAGACGTGAACCACCGACCTCTACAATTCCAGGACTGGCAGTGAAGCCCCAAAACCACCATGCCACCGCAAGAGATATAAGTATATGCCGCCTCCCACCTCGAATACCTTCTCGCGCACAGGTATATTTTTGTTTTGGAGACTGCATACACCCATCTCGTTCTCAGTTGCGTGGTAGTGCTTTTGCCCGCACGTAGTCATTATATATGTCTATCACATTACCGTGATTCATATACATATGGTTTTGGGGCTTCACTGCCAGTCCTGGAATTGTTAGAGGTCGGTGGTTCGCGTCTGTCGATCGCCAATTCTATTATCGCTTAATAAATTCCCCCTCGGTTAAACATATATGAAAATATATTAATTCCGAGGTAGAGCGAATTATATATTAAAGGACATTTGTAGTTCGATATATATATATAATATATATATATATATATATATATATATATATATATTATATATATATATATATATATATACTCTTTCTGCTAAGATACCAATGAGATTAAAACTTCATCCAATTTAGTTTAAGTAAAGTATTATTGAAAGATCACTAGATATTTTGAAAACTGCAAAAAAAAAAAAAATTATGAAATGGAGTAATTTTTAAACCAATGAAGTGGTTCACTCAACAACATCAGTCCATTTCCTTAATAAATTTGAATTTGCATTGTAAATACGTTTGCGTTACGAAAAAGCTAATGTACTTGCGTATTTTGCTGCCACGGTTTAGAAAGAAATGGTGAGCTAGCGCACCCTTGCGTATATGATTTATTGCTTCCCAGTCTTCACTTCTTTCCAGCGCTTCCGCGTGGTCTTGCCTAAACTATGCTGCTGCCTATTAGCTTCTTCCAAGAAGTGAGGTCGACATCAGGATTTATGTCGTGCTCGTCTCCTTTATTTTCAATCCATTCACTCTTCGAAAATGCTAAAAATAACGATATGTATGGGTGTTCTAATAGATCCACAAAAATTAAAGGTTCTAATATAAGACTTGGCATCTACCTACCTGCGAAAGTGGAAAGAATCTAAAATCGATCCTCATAAAGTTAAGATATCTTCAAAAATCCTAAGGCACAGAGGGACTTTTTTGTATCATTTTTTTCTGATGTTCCACATCTAATACAATTAGTTAAAAACAATTTCAGACTCAGGTCCTTTTTTCTTTAGGTGATGGAGATTATATTTCAGATGCTGACAAGCGTGAAATGCTAAGAAAAACAAAATCAGAATATGTTCTTGTTTATAATATTAATGAAATGCCTTTAAATAGGTGGCCAACAAAGCGTTGCTGAGTTAGTAGTAGTTATTAATTAGGTCTTGTGGCAAGTCACTTAAATCTCTAAGGAAAAAAAGGACTGATAATTTATCAAAATTGGAAACAAACGTTTCATCTTATTTTTTTCATTATGAGTAGCTGATTTGATGTTATGAACTCCTCGTATATGTGAGGAGTTTGAATATGTGAGGAGTTTGATAATGGTAACAGATTTGTTTTTGATGAAGATAAACAAATAGGTATATACTTACTAATGTAAGTGAATTGACGAGTATGAGAGTCGAAACTATAAAACTAAGGTCTTTGTCCAACTTTATCATGCGAGCCTATCATTGCTTTGTATACTCTGATGGAAGTTTCGCATAGAGACTACATATTGGCATAGGGATTAAACCAAGAATATCTTGAACATTTCTTTGAGTGCATCAGACAAATTAATTGTCATCGTGACCAGTCAAATGCAGTCAATTTTAAGTTTAGCCTTAAAAGGTTATTCTTAGGTAAGAATATAAAAGTAGTAAGTGAAAGAATGTCACAGTAAGTGAATAAAAGACCATCTGATCCTGACTATGGAAATTATGTTATAGAAAATAAAATACGAGAAAGGGAGTTAGTGGTGCATATAGCTCAGACTACACAGATATTCTAGGATTTTGATTTTGATTTTGAAAAAGATCTTATAGATGGCGGTAAAGTATTTATGAATACAGTTACAGAAATGACAAAAAAAACGCCGAAAGAGTAATTGAAGAAGATACTCATATATTGTAGAGAGGTTTCTTATGAACTACCTTTATTTAGTAAATAAAAATAAGGAAATTGTACCTTCGGCATATTCCTGAACTTTTTTCAGTTAATAAGCCAGAAATTTTCAGCGCATTCCATAGGGAAACTCTGAGGGAGGGAAAACGTTGCTGAACAACCCTTTTTAAAAGATTTAGTATCAGTATTCCTGCTGATGTTACAAGTTTTTTTGTTCGTTTATATATACTTACGAATGAAATATCTTTATAATTTAATGAGGAATATGAAACGTGGCAAGGGCAAACATGTAGTTAGGTAATTAAAGAATGAATTTTATGTTTTACTATACCAATATATGTTTATAGCGGTAATGTTTTCTTTACTTTTATTAACTACTTGCAGTATCACAGTTCCTTGAAGGTACGTAAAAAAACAAAGTGCAAATTCACATAAATACAATAACAAAAAGAAAATGGAAATATGGAAAGTTCATTCCTTCTCGTTTTCTGTGACGATTACTTGAGAGAGAGAGAGAGAGAGAGAGAGAGAGAAGAGAGAGAGAGAGAGAGAGAGAGATGAATGGGCACTGGTATAGAACATAACTTGGAAGTGGGTGACCGTGTTTACATTAAGGAATGAAACACTCTTGGATACAATGAAAATTTGATTTTTACTTTGTACAGCAATAGGTCCCCTCGACTTTTCCTACATATTGATTGCAGAGCAAGTTGATGAGCATCATGTTCTCATCCTCGACCGTGTAAGAGTCGCTGTGGATATCGTCTTGGCAACTGTGATCGAAGTAAGTAAGATACGCGGTCATCCTCGAGTCATGAAGGACTTGGCATTCTTGAATGTTGAGGAGATTCATTGGCATCGTCGAGTCCCAGATGGTGACACCGGTGTTCCGTAGAGCCATGTGCTGTAGAGAATGAGCAGAATGTGACTTACTTTTAAACTGTTCTAATTCAAAATATCTACGTAGGTATTATGAAGTACGCATGCTGATTTGTGCATTTGAATAAGCTTGTACATTTATATGCACGTCGACATAACGATGTCTCAGACAAGGTAAATCAAGAAAACTGTCCTCAGCAAGGTGGTGCAGAGAGCAACTCATATGCCTTTGAATGTACTTCGGGATATCCTTAACAGTTTTATGAGTGACGCCAGAGACCGAAAATCAGTTCTGGAAGGATTCCTTATCAAAAGCAAATTGATGCTGACAATGAAAGCATTAAGGAAATGTAGTGACATATAAAAGCAGTAGGTATAGGCTATTTATCCCTTTCTTGGAGCATGTAACAAACCTTACTCCTGACATAAAAGGAAATGGTTCGTTAGATTCAGTAAAATAAATTTGCATATGGTGCAGATTCCGAAATTAATCTTGTTAAGACAAAAGACTTACCCATGCTGGAGAGAATATGTAATTTAGATATTGCGGATACTTTAAATGACGCCAAGGTCTCAGTCAAGGAACTAATGAGGTTATTAAGGTTTGATTGAGGGATCACTCTGGAAATTTTGTTTGGGGTGAAGAAACTCTGCTGAATAGGGGAGAACGTCCTCAAGAGGTTATAGGTTCTGAATTTATGCAACTGTGTCAGAATGGACTTCAAGAAATATTTTACGCAATTATAGAAGTAACATACCAGTCGGAATTGTTGAGAACGCATACATTCAGAAAGTTAATGTGGCTTTTGCCATTATGGTTTACTGTAGGCATGAGTTTTGTCTGTAAGATAAATAAAAGAAAATGTCGTGGAGAAACTGTTCTGCTCTACATTGTATTTAACGTTGCAATGGAAAAACTTAGTAGCCCACCAGCAACGTTCAACACTGCTGTCTGAAAAATGGATTTATGCTGACAGCAGTCTTATATATCGTACAGTTCCCATGTTGATTAAATCCTGTATTTGGAAATAACGAAAAAAAGAGCTTATATATCTGCACTCTAGAATAGAAGGTAGATTGTTTGATATCGGAAGGTTTTAGGCCAAGACTAAGATCACTAACTTTACTAAGACACATCTGACTTGCTTGTGAAGGAAGATCTTCACAACATTAAATACACCATCGAGAGGCATGTATATATACAAAAGCACTGTTATATCTACAAAAACAGTTTTAACGCAGCAAGGGGTGGATCTGTAAAGGGATTTTTAGACGAGGACATATCTCACCATAATAGAAAGGCATCAAGTGTTTGACTCCTTGACGAAGTGAGTATAGTTCAACGGAATGCTCATAGCAAAAATCTAACCACTTAGCGAGTTTGAGAGTTTACTTATATAATGATCTCGTGACTTTTCTCTTAACTAAGTTTGTGGAATGTTACCATGACTTCGTCGGTCCATTCGGCCGTCGAAGAGAAGAGTCGAGTGTAATGGAGAAGTCGAGTTAGTTTTTGAATGAGCGCCGCTTTTTCATGCTTCTTCGAACCGGGCTCTTGATTCATACTGGCGGCATTAACACGAGATACAACCACATAATCTCTGCAAGACACAGAAAAACAGAAAAGGAATTTTCTAATGTCGAAATTCACATACAATTTACGTAGAAGATTTTTTCTTCGTCACTCTCCATTCAAATACTTATTCTATTTGGCAAAACATTCCTTTTACCTATTTTTAAAAGCCAGTTACATTTAGCATATCCTATTTTAGCGGAAAAGTTGGAGTATTAAGCCATCAAACAGGTAAAAATACCTACTACAGACCACTAGCAGTCTTCCTAGACACACATCTGGAGAGCATAAAAACTACTTACCTGCTTCTCGACTGCGCCCAAGCAAGCACGTTGGTGCGTGCAGCAAGAACACTGAGGACCTTCGCCATACTTCGCCATACGTCTGCATAGTCGGAATATTTGTTCAGAGTCTCACTGTCAGTCGTTGCTCCAGAACTCATGGACCATGATCCAAAACCTTTGTGGGTTGAAAATAGGTCATTTTTCACATGTGTCGACACGTTAATTTAATAAGAAAGTCACTTGGGGAAAATGATCTTAAGATAAACAGTCTATTGTCTCCTAACATACAAATGTAATGTACAGCTATGCTCAGAACTGATGCTACATGATTGCATAGGATTTCGTTCAAATTCACTAACTGGCAACCTAACTTGCTCCATATCTATTATTTCAATGCAAAAACACGATTATTGCATACAATTAGGCCATAATATGTTCCATAAGAGTGTGATCTGTCATATATTTCGAAACTGTAGGAAAATGTCACACGTAGCAAAATTTCAGAAAAAACAGTTAATGAACATTTTTTAAAGTTTTGTTCACTCATCGCTGATGCATTTGACCGAAATGAAGTCGTCATCAAACGTCAGTTTTCATGTTAAATAAAAAAACTAAAAAATTTCATAACATTAAGGTTGCTTCCATAGCAAGCATAAAATTTGAGATAGTCCTATTTGAATGTTTTTACACCTGAATGCTGAAAAATAGTAAATATGTATATACAAAAGTAAAATGTGTCCACTGATATAAACATTAAGAGTGGCGGTACAACAAGAACCGCCTGGTGTAACAGGTCTACAATGAGAAGCAACAATGAAATTATCTTAAAAACATTTTTTTTTATGTGTTAGAGGGATTTTTGGATTTTCAATTAAAATTATTTGTTATATTTCTTAAATACTAAAAAAATAATGGCTTACTAACAAATATTCGCCCATACAATTATTCTTTTGTTAAACCCAAGACTTTGTTCCTAGGCCTAGGTATGTTAGATTTCTTTACTTTACACTTAGCATTCACATCTGTATATTAACAATTTCTGGTAAGAGAGCAAATGAGGCATCTACACATTCTTGCACTTTAAGTTACCTTATGAAAGAATAAATTATACACCAAAAGGGAGCAGAAAGACTTTTAAGAATATAATATTTTAAGCCAATTAAAAAACGAGTGTTTCATACGCTTTGATATTAATACTAATATATATTTCAGTTAATAGTCATCTTCTCCAAACAATCAAATTCATCATCATCTTTTATTCCTCAAAGAACAGGTAATCTCTACAAAAAACTCATTAGCAACAGAGATTACATAACTGAAGGCGAGATTATTTTTAGGCCTATAAATAATTTTGCAACACACTAGGCAATTTAAACACAGCCTAAAACTTCAGCCTTCAGAGAAAACTTATTATAATTCATATTCCTATTTTGAAAATGTTGTTATGATGAATTGAGCTTATCAGTTCTACTGATATAATGCTGTAGAGGTGGTTAAGTTGACCAGCCAAAGGAGCATGCTAAGTGTGCTGTCATTGATAGCACCGCTAACCTCATCACACAATACTTTAAACTCAGCAATGTAAAAAAAAATTAGTTCAAATCACACGGATTACGAATTATACAAGTGGATAAAAGATATCATATTTATAGAACCGCAAGGAGAATAGTGCTAACTGTCAATTTGCGAACCTGTTGACATGCATGACATTAGAAATGAAAAACAGAAGTTTAGCACTACTTGGGAATGTTACGTTGAGCCTGAGATTCTAGACGATACAAAAAGCAAAAAGCATCATGTCGCGTCAGGTTTGAGCATCACTGTACAACAATATAAACGGAATATATTTAGTCACGCGGAAAGTGAAACAACTGAGAACGAGATCTTTTGACTGGACTCCAAGAAATTTTAAAGCAAACTATATACAGCGGAATAAAGTAATAAAAAAAGGATTAGATTTTACAAACAACAAAGAAAGGTATATATATATATAATATATATATAATATATATATATATATATATATATATATATATATATATATAATACTTTTTAGTTAGCTGTGCTTCAGGTGTGGATAAGCTGTCTAAAGCCCGCTACTAACGTTCAGTTATGCTTGCACAGTTATAACTGCGCAGTCGGACTGTGCAGGCAAATCTTCGCCACTAACGAATGAGGCCATTTCCTCAGTTCTCCGTAGGAACCATGGCGTCAACACACGCTGCTCTGGCTGTAATTGGCTTGCTGATATCATAAAAATATCTCATAAACGTCAAGTAAGACGTCCAGTGAAAGAGTGATTGTTAAAAACGAATTCAATACTCCCATGTGAATTTGTTAAGAGTTTAAATTTGGCCAAAAGGACTTTCATAATGTTTATTGAATATTTTATGAATGAAGGAAGAGTTCCATGGAAAGATAATTAAGATCGTAATCGTTTGCTTTCGTTTCAAAGATGACACATATACTAGGCCTAATATTTTTTTCTATTACATTAAAATGGTGAATATTGATTTGGTTTCGTTTAAAGATAGACTTTCTTATGACGTGTTACAATGAATGAAAATTGTTAGTTTACTATTATCTTCCCGTGTTTCATTACTGTGTTGATTAGTCTAATTTCATTTCAAAGTGAAATATGCGTGAAAAAACAGACATAGTCCAATTTTGATGATTTTGTTTCGTCAGAAAGTAGGATATTATTTTGTTCTCAATTTAAAAATGAATTACATACAAGGTGCATAATCATGAATAGACGCATATAGGCCTATTCTTGTTTTACATTATTTTGTCATAATAAATATTTATTCTCATTGAAAAACTGTCTTGCATATGTGGTTTATAACTACGAATAAACATACATGGGCTTAATCTGTTACGATAGCCTTTGGATTTGACTTTCTAAAGCAAAGTCTCATTCATATTAAAAAATGATGCTGCTACTTTCAGCCTTCCATATACACTATTATTTTTCCCGTGGCAAAATGGCAAAATTATAAATATATATTATTCTGACTTAATTATCAATTATTAATAACAAATACATCCAATATATCATCAATTTAGGTATAAACACTTTTCAATTTAATAAAACCCATCTCAATGTTCTTAATTAGTACGTTATCTGTCCGCAGACGGACAGCGAACTGAGCCAAAAAAGTTGCCTTCACCACATTAAAGTTGCAATGCGCATGCGCACCCGTTTGGACTGAGGTTCATCGATTGAGATGGGCTACTTATTCAGGACGCCTGCGCAGGCCAGAAAAACTGCAGGTTGTCCACACTAACGTTCAGTTATAACTGCACAGCCCAACTGTGCAGTTAAAACTGCGCAGGCGTAACTGAACGTTAGTGGCGGGCTTAAGATCAACTCTGGTACTATATAAAACAGGAAGTGACGTAGAACATTAAAGAGGATTACTGAGCTTCTTTAGTTTATCTTTTAGATGAAATTCAAGCATCTTCAGAATGGGGCTAAATGTATATCGATCTGAGGTCAAATTAATATTAATCTTCTTTGTTAGCTTCATTAGTGCAAATTCTAATAGATTTCTAGAAACAATATTTTAAAATTATGTTATCATGAGTTTTCATATAAGCACAGTGTTACTCTGCTCATGAGAAAGTGGCCTCGATAAAGCAACAACATTGTTAATAAAGTTCCATGTATGGATTGTGATTAATCTTACTTTGGCCAGACTGGCCTGGGATTTATTAATCTTCAGTTGTATGTAGTTTGCTTGACTGTACACTACAATAAACCTGAAAGATCTTGCACTCCAATGTTTCAAATGGCTGTATACTTTCTGTGTGTGTATATATATATATATATGTGTGTGTGTGTGTGTGTGTGTGTGTGTGTATTCCATTTAGAAAAAATAATTATAACAATTTGTTTACCTACGACAACCACGCTTGGCACTCTCGGAGCCTTGTATGCCCAAAACTCAAGTTCATTTCCTCTTGGTGCTGACTTATTGTAGATCTCAAATCCTCTTGGTGCCCAAATGAAATCTAATTTGGCGTCTTGGTCTCCTGCAACACTTAGAGAGTGCTGCATTTTATAGCCATGTATCAAGTTGTACGCCTTCCATGTGGTTGATGTCTTTTCCTGTCAAATAAGAACAAACGTAACTTCAGGTAAATTAAATGGTTATTATTGAAAAATATAACAGATTCAATAATAATTAATTTCCCGCAAAGTTTCTTATTGTCTTTTCTTTTGATTGGGAGCCATTGCCCTTAGTCTATGATGGTGTCTGTTGTATTATTTGTTTTTAGGCAGCTGCTCTGATCTTTTGATGCTCCAGAATACAAGGACGAGGAGGGAGAATGAAAGACATACGTCTAGTCACAAGGTTCAAGGAACCGTCTTATCAATATCTTTATAAAATAAATTGCAGTGTGCAGATCCCTCTTAACCAAAATGCATTCTTTCTAACCCCTTTAATTTTCATGAACATGAACGAATTCAAATGCTTACTCCTCCCACTGTACCAGTTCTACGTGAATGAGATCCTATGGTCAAACGCACTTGTATGTTTTTTCAAACGTAAAGGAAGATATCCTGGTGGAAGTCGTTGGTTGTGAAATATAGGTATTTATATTTTTGACTCTACCACTTAAAACGAAAAAAAAAATCAGATATCGAAAATTCTGTTCCATAACAACTCTCAGACTTGGCCAGACGAATTTTGTGTGAAATTTTGATTGTAAGTTTTCAAGGAAAATTAACAGAGGATGATATTGAAAGCATATAACTTTATTTTGTGGTTGCTTATAGCTGTATACCAGCATTATGGATTTGTAAATTTAAGAAATACTCACTGAATATAGGAGAACCAAAGACCGCCACATAATTAATACGAACATAACTAAATACATGGATGAACGTATATAGGCAACAAGTATTGATGTAATATTTCCTACCTTTAGAGTGTTATTATAGATATACCAGTTGAAATTTGGAGTCTTTTCAAGGAACATTGCGAATTTGTCTCGAACTTTGGAATCGCCATAAAAGGCCATCCACAAAGGACCATCTTGGCCCTTTCGGCGCAGTGCCGAACATTTCTTCACATCAGCTGCATCATACAGCCTTATCCTGCAGTCCAGATAGCTCAGCCTTCCACCGGTTATCTGTTGAGGGAAAGGAAACAGTCCAAATAATGAAATGAAAATGACAACTAATACCGTCCTTAAAGTAATGTTTAAATGAATAAGAGATATAATAATGAAAAGATAATAAGCACAGTTTGGTTCATGGAGAGATAACGCGTGCAAAAACTTTCTATAAATGTTTAGAGCAAGACGTATCAAGACGATCGATGATACACATCGAATTTGCTGCACCTGAAAACCCACCAAGATGAGACACAAGGGAAAATGTCAGTAGGCGTCCTTTTAATTCAAATCTCACTAGAGTGGACACCATTTTATGAGGAATGATGAGTCGTTCATGCTGAAATGCTTGAAGGTCTCGGTGCCAGCTTTTCACACGACCGGAGAGAAATGCTTGAACGTTGGTGGGCACGTGCGTTGAAATGAGGAGATTCTGTGTTCGAAGATAATTCATGGATTGTTTTTACCCCTGATGCTTTCTGTGTGATGCTCAACACTTTTTGAATGATCCTTGATTCATGATTTACCTAGTTTATATTTATTATTTTGTTTAGTTTTAACTATGAGAGATCAATCCACGTATGATATTGCATTTTTTAACTGTTGTTCTTTATATGAACTCATTTCTGAAAAGTCTTGCTGGCCACTACCGAGATTATTTTTGCATCGTTATCTTATAATGATGGTAATAGTAATTCTAATTATAATACACATGGTTTCAAAAATAAGATAAAAGAACGTGCAAATAACAAAGAAATTAAAACAGAAATTACCTGAAGCCTGGAAGTTGGAAGCAGATCTAGAGTGCCATTGGGCATTATTCTCAAAACGGAGGGCAGAGTGTCACTCAGTTCCTTATAGTAATCTGTTCCTGGTGCCAGTCCACTCTCGCGTTTTCTGCGTCCATACGCATCAACCAACAGAGAATTAGATTTTTTTTTATTTGGACATTTCCTTTCACTAAACATAATTTCATACATCATGGTCATCTACCAAATCAAGCTCTTACTTGTCCTCATTATGTCCAAAGCAATTGATTTTTCCTATCATCCTCACACTTGTGGTAATCCCTTTGTTTGTCTCATGAAATGGTCCTACCTCCACATTCAACAAATCTTCAAAACGTCTACATTTACCAAACGCCTACAGTCACCTCAGGCAGCATCTCTTTATCTGTAAAAGGCCTGGTGAAGAGATGTGTGCATATTGGTGAGAGGAAATGCTCCATATTATATGACAGATGAGTCTCTGCTCCTGTGGAAACTAGGGACCACACTTAACTCCTGGGATGCTGGGATGTTACGTGTTTAAGGTCACCAACCAATTGGGAACAAATACTAGCTTTCAATATAGATATATATATATATATATATATATATATATATATATATATATATATATGATGTATATATATATATATATATATATATATATATATATATATATATACATATATATATATATGTGTGTGTGTGTGTGTGTGTGTGCGCGATACGTACATACATACATAATTTGTCCATTCATACATACATACATTCTCTTTGAAGAAGGCAAGAGTTAAAGATCGTTGTGATTTTTACTTACCCGCTTCTCACTTCTCCTCTTGACGAAAGTCTCTGAGTTCCAATGTTGAACATAGGCCAGCAATGAGGTGAGGAGACCTGGAGAAGATGATCATTACAACTCTAACTTGTCTCTATTCTAGAGAAGAGGAGAGAGAGAGAGAGAGAGAGAGAGAGAGAGAGAGAGAGAGAGAGAGAGAGTTATATGAGAAATAGATGGAACAGAGGGCATTTACAATTTTTTTTTATGTAGCAAGCAGCTGAGTGAAAAGTTTGGGAGTTAAAGTGAAAAAATATGTTAGGTGCATATTTACTTGAAATAAGCATATGGCAGATTTAACAGCTATGCAGTGTGGCGTTGCTGTGGATGCAAGGTGTACAGTGAAATTTGTTGAGAATGAATGAAAGCTTCTATGATGAGAGCGAGGTTGATGTTTAGAATAAGCTGCTGGTTTATTGTAGGAGTGGATTTGAAACTTGGCTATGTTATGTCACCGTGACTGGGCTGTTTGGTGTCTTCGCGGATGGAATCAAGAGAAAAGATCAGCGACAGAACAGGACATGCCGTTGCAACGTCGTGGGATAAGAAAAGTTGTGAAAGGAGCATGGAATACCTGATATTTGCAGCCTTTTTTTCAGGAATATTCTTTGTTTATGGGAGATAGCCCTGCATTCTCACTGGTAACACAACGCATCATGTATATTTAAATGGTAAAGAGATAAACGAAATTCCTTCTCCGATTTTACCTTTAGTGATACAGCAGAAGAGTGATAATTTTTTGAAGATATCTTGAACTGGAGACTGAATAAAGCCACTGCTGTAAGGGCTAGATAACAGGCCGAGAGCTTCTTCATTCTACTGGGCAGTCATAAACAAAATTTCACTTTTTCCTAAACGGATGAAACAAAGAAGCAAGTCATAAAACAGCGACAATAAGAGCTGAAGTCCAATGCACTTTGAAGGTAATAGAGACTATTTTAGTAATGAAAGTCTCTTAAAAAAGTTCATGAGCCAATGAATTTTAGCAGATTTGAGGTATGATCATGCCTCAGCCTTCCCAACCTGTTGTCTCACATCCAAATCTTGATTATTTTACATCCTGACAAAGACTAACCAACAGTTTCTGACTTTGGAATGGATGACAAACAGAAGTATTGTGGGAAAGCCATTACTTACCTCTCAAGTGTCAATGGAGTCATAGGAAAATAATTTTTATGGCCCTTAAATCGACCCGTTACTCTGCAAATAGTTCAAGATCTGAAGCATTGTTGGAATATAATCGTAAACATCCCAAGATACTTACCTGCCAACCAGAGAAAATCAAATAAAGACGTTTCCCACTGACTTTGATGACTAGGGTACTGCGTACCAGCTATCATTAAAATCAGTGAAAATTAAGTTTTGACTTTTACGCTGACCTGTAATATTCAGAAATACTGAGATCGAGGTTAAAAATTACTCAAAATTCCAAATATCAGAAAAGTCACAATAGCTGCTAAAGTTTGTAAAAAAAAATATTTTTTATTTTTGGCCTTTAAATTGGTTAAACTACCTTGACCTAAAAGTATAATTACTATCCACAAGTAATTACCTGCATAATTTCATATAATTCTGGAAAAGGAAGGAGAAAATTAAAACAGGTTTAATACTAATAGTAGTGGACAGACTTGTAGATATAAAAAATGGTGTAAAAAGGAAAAAAAGAAAGTGAGTGCAGGGACTTCACATATTATCTAGGTTACATAGGTGGATAATTATTCACAGGGCTTTGGGTAATGTTCTTTGTTCCAGACAGAACCAGCGAGAGTTTGAAGATGAGAAATGAACACATTAAGAGGAAAGGATTTGCCCCCATTTGCATTATTAAGATTCAGTGATTCAAACATTACTGAGACTTTGAAAATAAGAATGGCTTTGGAAGTCATGAGATTACAACTGTCTGATGTAGCCCAAGTAAATATTAACTTCCCTTCATCCGGCCATCAACCCAGTGAACATTAACAGTGCAAAGAAACTTGACAATCAATGAAATCATATGACTGAATGTTTACTCATATAACGACAGCTGACACCGACGCAAAATGAACAAACAATTGCATAGTATCAGCGCTCATTAAGATGACATAAATGATCATTGACCTATTAGCAAAAAGGTTAAAGTCTTATACATACGCACACAGATATATTATATATATATATATATATATATATATATATATATATATATATATATATATATATGATATATATAAATATATCATATATATATATATATATATATATATATATATATATATATATATATATATATATAAATAAAGGTTTTTGCCACGAAGGTAAAAATTAAAAGCGAGATAGCCAAACACTTTCGGTCTAGATCGAAAGTGCTTGGCTATCTCGCTTTTCATTTTTCCTTCGTGGCAAAAACCTCTATTTATATATAGCCTCACGTTTTATATACTTTTTGTGATCAAGTTATCATATATATATATATTATATATATAGATATATATATATATATATTATTTATATATGATATATATGATATATATTAGATATATTATATATATAGATAGATATATATATATTATATATATGTATATGTATATATCTATCATATAGATATATATATACTATATAATATATATAGTATGATATAGTATGATATATATATATATATAGATATATATATGATACTATATAAATAGAATATATACACATATAGATATAGAATATAGATACTATACTCGGATTATAAATATATATACATACATATATGTCAATATACTATATATAGTATAGATATATATATAAGGTATATATATAGATAATATATGTATATATATAAAACACACACACACACACACACAAACATATATATATATATATATATATATATATATATATATATATATATATATATATATGCATATATATATATATATATATATATATATATATATATATATATATCTATAGATATCTATATATAGCTATATATATATATCATATATATCATTCGAGCTACAAATGTCCTTTAATATCTAATTCGCTCTGCCTCGGAATTGATATATTATTTTCATATATGTACCGAAGGGGAATTTTTAGTTGATAATAATTTCGTCCCCTCATGGGATCGAACCACCGTCCAGTGGACGGGAACGAAATCAGGACAGCCTACTTGATAACGTCACTAGGCCGTCCAGATTTCGTTCCCGTCCACTGGACGGTGGTTTCGATCCCATGAGGGGACGAAATTATTATCAACTAAAAAACTTTCCCCTTCGGTACATATATGAAAAATATATCAATTCCGAGGCAGAGCGAATTAGATATTAAAGGATATTTGTGCTCGAATGATCTATATGAATCACGGTGATGTGATAATTATTCATAATCTATATATATAGCTAAATATATATATATACATATATATATATATATATATATATATATATATATATATATATATATATATATATCTATATATATATATCTATATATAGATATATACATATATATATATATATATATATATATATATATATATATATATATATATATATATATATTAAGATATATATATATATATATATATATATATATATATATATATATATATATATATATATATATATATATATATATATATATATATATCGAGCTACAATGTCCTTTAATATCTAATTCGCTCTACCTCTGAATTAATATATTTTCATATATGCTTAACCGAAGGGGAATTTTTTTCCTCGATAATAGACTTACCTGGACCAGGCGCAAACCCATGGATCCTTTCAAATCCAGGAACGTCAGTGAAGCTTTTACCTACTACACCACTCTCGTGGTGGTGTAGTAGGTAAAAGCTTCACTGAGGTTCCTGGATTTGAAAGGATCCATGGGTTCGCACCCTGGTCCAGGCAAGTCTATTATCGAGGAAAAAAATTCCCCTTCGGTTAAGCATATATGAAAATATATCAATTCCGAGGTAGAGCGAATTAGATATTAAAGGACATTGTATCTCCATATATGTATATGAATCACGGAAATTTGATATGACTTATATATATATATATATATATATATATATATATATATATATATATATATATATATATATATATATATATCTAATAAAAGGAGCCCATAAAAACACCAAAATGTAGAGAGAAAAAAGTACTATATTTCAGAAACTGCTGTCTCTCTCTTCAGGTATATGAATGAGAAAAGTTTACAGAAAGGGTGGTATTTATACCAAGAGATCCGTCCACAAGTAAGCCAATTAGGTCACCCCCGCAGATAATCTTCCTTTAATCTTCTTAAGCGTTGGTTGAATGAAAACTTGGTTGACGACATCTGAGACCCACGCGCCTTTTGAGATGTTCATTACCAGCTTCTCTTTATTAAGGCCGATTCCATCATTTGACTCTTGTACCGGCAGTTGCTGCTATAAATTACACGTGACAAATTCCAGTTTATTCTATGGTTATGTTCATTTATATGGTTGAAAATAGCCGAGTTCTGTTGTCCATACCTAACTGACCGTTTTGTGTTGTATTAATCTCTGGGGAAGTGATTTACCTGTAAATCCGATGTAAGATTGGTCACAGTCTTGGCAAGGGATCTCATAGACCCCAGAGTCCTTGGGAGATTTCTTTTGTTGGACGTTAATCAGGGATTTGGCTAAGGTGTTTGGGTAGGTAAATGCAAAAGGATTGGATTTCCCAAGGGTGTGGGTTATTCTCTTAATCGTCTCCAGGTGAGGGATTTTTATTTTATTGTTGGGTGTTCGCAAACAACTTTCGTCTTTAAAGTATCCTGACCATATAATTGAGAAAGCAATTCAAAAAGCAAACGTAATTTTCTACCGACCCCTAAAGACAAGACCAGAAGGGACACACCCAACAATAAAATAAAATCCCTCACCTGGAGACGATTAAGAGAATATATATAATATATATATATATTATATATATATAATATATATATATATATATATATATATAATATATCTAATAAAAGGAGCCCATAAAAAACACCAAAATGTAGAGAGAAAAGTACTATATTTCAGAAACTGCTGTCTCTCTCTTCAGGTATATGAATGAGAAAAGTTTACAGAAAGGGTGGTATTTATACCAAGAGATCCGTCCACAAGTAAGCCAATTTAGGTCACACCCGCAGATAATCTTCCTTTAATCTTCTTAAGTGTTGGTTGAATGAAAACTTGGTCGACGACATCTGAGACCCACGCGCCTTTTGAGATGTTCATTACAGCTTCTCTTTTATTAAGGCCGATTCCATCATTTGACTCTTGTACCGGCAGTTGCTGCTATAAATTACACGTGACAAATTCCAGTTTATTCTATGGTTATGTTCATTTATATGGTTGAAAATATGCCGAGTTCTGTTGTCCATACCTAACTGACCGTTTGTGTTGTATAAATCTCTGGGGAAGTGATTTACCTGTTAAAATCCGATGTAAGATTGGTCAGGATCTTTGGCAAGGGATCTTCATAGACCCCAGAGTCCTTGGGAGATGTCTTTTGTTGGACGTTAATCAGGGATTTGGCTAAGGTGTTTGGGTAGGTAAATGCAAAAGGATTGGATTTCCCAAGGGTGTGAGTTATTCTCTTAATCGTCTCCAGGTGAGGGATTTTTATTTTATTGTTGGGTGTTCGCAAACAACTTCGTCTTTAAAGTATCCTGACCATATAATTGAGAAAGCAATTCAAAAAGCAAACGTAATTTTCTACCGACCCCCTAAAGACAAGACCAGAGACACACCCAACAATAAAATAAAAATCCCTCACCTGGAGACGATTAAGAGATATATATATATATATATATATATATATATATATATATATATATATATATATATATATATATATATATATATATATATATATATATCTAATAAAAGGAGCCCATAAAAACACCAAAATGTAGAGAGAAAAGTACTATATTTCAGAAACTGCTGTCTCTCTCTTCAGGTATATGAATGAGAAAAGTTTACAGAAAGGGTGGTTATTGATACCAAGAGATCCGTCCACAAGTAGAAGCCAATTTAGGATCACACCCGCAGATAATCTTCCTTTAATCTTCTTAAGCGTTTGGTTGAATGAAAAAACTGGTCGACGACATCTGAGACCCACGCGCCTTTTGAGATGTTCATTACCAGCTTCTCTTTTATTAAGGCCGATTCCATCATTTGACTCTTGTACCGGCAGTGCTGCTATAAATTACACGTGACAAATTCCAGTTTATTCTATGGTTATGTTCATTTATATGGTTGAAAATAGCCGGAGTTCTGTTGTCCATACCTAACTGACCGTTTGTGGTGATTAATCTCTGGGGAAGTGATTTACCTGTAAATACGATGTAAGATTGGTCACAGTCTTGGCAAGGGATCTCATAGACCCCAGAGTCCTTGGGAGATGTCTTTTGTTGGACGTTAATCAGGGATTTGGCTAAGGTGTTTGGGTAGGTAAATGCAAAAGGATTGGATTTCCCAAGGGTGTGGGTTATTCTCTTAATCGTCTCCAGGTGAGGGATTTTTATTGATATTGTTGGGTGTTCGCAAACAACTTTCGTCTTTAAAGTATCTTGACCATATAATTGAGAAAGCAATTCAAAAAGCAAAACGTAATTTTCTACCGACCCCCTAAAGACAAGACCAGGAGACACACCCAACAATAAAATAAAAATCCCTCACCTGGAGACGATTAAGAGAATAACCCACACCCTTGGGAAATCCAACCCTTTTGCATTTACCTACCCAAACACCTTAGCCAAATCCCTGATTAACGTCCAACAAAAGACATCTCCCAAGGACTCTGGGGTCTATGAGATCCCTTGCCAAGAGCTGTGACCAATCTTACATCGGATTTACAGGTAAATCACTTCCCCAGAGATTAATACAAAACACAAAACGGTCAGTTAGGTATGGACAACAGAACTCGGCTATTTTCAACCATATAAATGAACAAAATAACCATAGAATAAACTGGAATTTGTCACGTGTAATTTATAGCAGCAACAACTGCCGGTACAAGAGTCAAATGATGGAATCGGCCTTAATAAAAGAGAAGCAGGTAATGAACATCTCAAAAGGCGCGTGGGTCTCAGATGTCGTCGACCAAGTTTTCATTCAACCAACGCCTTAAGAAGATTAAAGGAAGATTATCAGCGGGGTGACCTAAATTGCTTACTTGTGGACGGATCTCTTGGTATAAATACCACCCTTTCTGTAAACTTTTCTCATTCATATACCTGAAGAGAGAGACAGCAGTTTTCTGAATATAGTACTTTTCTCTCTACATTTTGTGTTTTTATGGGCTCCTTTTATTAGATGGAATTCTGTTGTTACAGAATATTTTTACCAGTCATATATATATATATATATATATATATATATATATATATATATATATATATATATATATATATATCTATCTATATCTATCTATATATATATAATATATATATATATATATATATATATATATATATATCTACATATGTATATATATATATATATATATATAATATATATATATATATATATATATTATATATATATATATATATAGATATGTAGATATATATATATATATATATATATATATATATATATATATATATATATATATATATATATATATATATATATATATATATATATATATATATATATACATATATATATATATATATATATATATATATATATCAAATAAAACGAGCCCATAAAAACACCAAAATAGAGAGAACAATACCATACTACACCTACCCTCATTCTGTTGCAGAATCTCTCTGGGGAGTTAGCTGAAAAGCAAACTAGGGAAATAAGCTCCTGTAATTACAAAAATATGCTTTTAATTTTTTTTCCCCCCCCCCATTAGCTAACATTTTTAAATGGAAACAAAAAATCAATTAATAAAGTGGAATAAAATGATTTAACTCTGACCCCCAAAAAACTGTTAAACTATCATTTCCTCTCCAAATCATATTTAAGTAAGCACCCCTTCTTATCTCATTTTGTCCGACTAACCATAACATTTTAATAAGTCAATAAAAGTCTTAGAGAATCCATTTTTCTATTTGGTGACTTTGAACCCATCTGAAATAAAGAGACCTCAATTATTACACCACTTTACCCATGAAAGTTAATCAAAAAGAATGTGTACCGCATCACACTTCTCTTTCTCCAGACCCAATAATTATTACTTCAAAGGTTAACTTTTTCAAAGATCTTTCTTACGTTTATCTATTTGATGGTCTGCAACACTCGCAACACCTCTCCAGGCCGTCCACACTCTTTACAGCATCAGTGAGTACCCATTCTTAGCACTTATTCCCCATAACAAAAGTCATATACTCAGACACGCCCTGCGTTGCACCCGGCAAACACGGGTGCTTCATGTCCAAAGCATGTGATCTTCAAGGCGTCATCGACCTCAAAGTGCATTGGTCATCTTTCCTGGCTGTTTTTCATTTCAGCATCTTCAAGGAATCCAGCACTTGTCTCTAACCGACTTGTCTCTAACTGGAAAGAGCTGAGATTAACAATTCACTACCGTGCCTTTCAATATATATATATATATATATATATATATATATATATATATATATATATATATATATATATATATATATATATATATAATATATAGTATATATAATACAATATATATATTATATATATATATATATATATATATATATATATATATATATATATATATATATATATATATATATATATATATATATGTATTAAGACCTACACATAAGGAAAGAAACGCTCTTGTGCCAAAGTGAAACAAAAAACGGGCATGGTTCAAGAACCACTCATCCCCCAAAACAACATTGAGGAAAAGGAACAGGTAATTCAGCTGGAGGGAAAAGATTTATTGAACATATCCCACTTCCTCTTTCTCTCATTCTTTCAGAGTGATAAATCTCTTCTCGTACATGTAGAGATGAATGACAACATGCGCATGTAAATATTTGTATAAAAGGATTCATTTATCCTATACTGCCATAGTTAGAAAGAGATTCATATCTACCACGTTACTTTCGAGTGCCTCTACTTTCCTTGTGTTTATTTTTGGAACAGTACTAAAAGGAAAACGACGACGAAAATCTAGAGCAAGACTTATGATGTGAATATCATGTGATCTCCACGAATGCACTTATGTATAAAGGGTATGTAGACATTTAGATATCTTCACACACGCAGTCTTTTTTCCACCTAATGGCGTTTTAGGGGATTATATTTTCCCGAAGGAAAGGCAATATGTCATAGAATGAATTTCTAAGATAATCTCCGTTGGTGCAGGTGATTGCCTTAATATGCCATGTAACAACGACCTCAATCTTTATTTCTAATGCGCGCGCACACACACACACACACACACACACACATACACACACAACACACACACACACACACACATATATATATATATTTAGATATATATATATATATTAAATATATATATATATGTGTGTGTGTGTGTGTGTGTGTGTATGTATGTATACATATCCTCGGTAGAAAGGTAAGAGAAACAGGGACTTGGAACAAGGATTACTTTCGTAGTAAATTCTACATTTTCAAGTTCACACTGAATCTAAAAGAAGTTGACAGGCCTTTACATACAAAAACAGAAAGAGGCCTGTCAACAACTTCTTTTATATTCAGTGTGAACTTGAAAATGTAGAACATACTACGAAAGTACTTGTTCCAAGTCCCTGTTTCACTTACCTTTTTACCGTGGAGTTAACGGTATTCTCAGGTACGTGTTCCTCCGTGCTACATGGATATGCATATATCTATATATATATATATTATAATTATATATATATAATATAATATTATATTATATATATAAATATATGGATGTATGTCTAAGTAACACTATAAAGTTCACTCAGAAATACACGATATTTCATTCTATTATTTCTCGGCAGTTATTTTATACATCAATATTCTTAGGCCCCTTAAAATGTGATGTAACTGTAACTGCAAGTCTATTGTCCATAAAGCAGATCGGCTGTTATATCTCATCACATCCTTCAATAAATATCTTTATATCTAACTGATAAATCTTTTTACCGTCTTTTATAGTCTCTTTATAACTTTCAATTCAGCTTTGTGCAATCCTTGACTCAAGGAGTCATTGTATTCATTATATTCATTATCTCAATCACCGGTTCTCCAAGAGGCTCATGAGACTAGTCAAACTTAACTGGCTCAGGTTTTGTTGGTCCAAGTTAAGGCGATTAATATCCTTCTCAAGAATTCGTTATCGAACACGTCAGAAGAACATTAAGATATTTTCGTTTTCTTTTGTTTTTTTCCCCTAGATGGGTCAGCGCTGTTTTCCACAACTAAGATATTTTCGTTTTCTTTTGTTTTTTTCCCCTAGATGGGTCAGCGCTGTTTTCCACAACTAAGATATTTTCGTTTTCTTTGAAACGTTTAGGGAATGTCATTTGAAACTTGAAAGGACGAGGAATCCTTTATGGCTAGGTCATGAAAATGCTATAGTCGTTGCGAGAATGGAGGTGGGCCAGCTCGGAAGTTCTGCTAAACGTTAATGGTGTACTTGACACACACATGTGTGTGCGTGTGTGCGTGTTGAAAGTAGGCGCTGTGGATGATTGGTATAGTATTCCGCTCATGGCTACTTTGTCTGTGTAACGCTTCCAGCCTGCTACCTACTGATCCACCAAGCTAGAAATGGGTACGAGCGCCTAATGGGGCCCAGAAAAAGATCGTGGGATTTGCAACCTTCCCCTTGAACATTTGCCGAGCAACGAGAAATCTGTTGAAAAATGGTTGTGTGGTTTCTGTGGATTGCAGGACAAGTGTGTTTCTTGCCCGAACATAATAGATAACAGTCTTAGTTGCGGAAAACAGCTCTGACCCATCTAGGGGGAAAACAATCGAAACCAGAGTGGCGTATTAATTCACATAACTTGAGTAGAAGTCACCTAGTATACTTGCCAAAAAGCACTTGATCATGCCGGAGTGAACCAGAACTGGTGGAGATTCACCGGTGTTCCCAAATCATTCGAAGCTGATTGCCCGACTGGGAGCCCTCTCTGCACACATGCTTTACCCACAACCCGCAGCAAGGAGAGAGCTTGTATTTAACAAATAGGAAAAGAGGACGCAAATAAGATTTTCCCTCTCTCCTGCCTCGTTCTTTCCCTAAGCTCATCAGTGTTGGGAAATGTTTAAATAAGTATACAGGCATACAATTATATATCATTAAAAAGGTTCACATACCACTGCCCCACCTTCATTAGAAGCATATTTATGATGCAATCTTCTGACTTCCCTTGTATATTAATCAAACGGTCCCAGAAGGGATATCATGGTAAAATTATGTGCAAGTTGTGAGAAAGCAAAAATGAAGTTAGTGAACCTTCCTTATGCATATACATACTGACACACACACACACACACACACACACACACACACACACGTGCATATACGTATATATATAGACATATATATATATATATATATATATATATATATATATATATATTTATATATATATATATATATATACATGAGCTACAAGTGTCCGTTAATACCTAATTCGTTCGCTCTATCTCGTAATTAATATATTTTCATATATGTTAACCGAAGGGGAATTGTTTAGTCGATAAGAAAGCTCCCCTTTCAGTTAACATTTATTTTGAAAATATATTAATTTCCCGGATGGTAAGAGCTGGAATTGGATTTTAACCAGGACATTTGTAGCTCGATGTTATGTTATATGAATCACGGTAATGTGATATGACTCATATATATATATATAAAATATATATATATATATATATATATATATATATATATATATATATATATATATATAGATATATATACAGTGGTACCTCGAGATACGAAATTAATCTGTTCTGAGGCGCCTTTCGTATCATGAGGTTTTGGTATCTTGGACCACATTTTCCATGTAAAATTGCTAATCCGTTCCAAGCCCTCAAAAAACACCCCAGTAAATTTCATAATAAAGCTAAATTGACCAATAAACAATGAAATACTACAACAATTTGGACCATTCAATACCTAAATTAATAACGTACTGCTAATTACCTGTAAGTAAAGTGTATTAGTGTACATGGTATACAAGAAATACTGTACGCATGTAGTAAAATGTGGAAGCTTACCTTTCGAGTGAGGCTATCTCCGAAAGTGGCGACAGAGGAGGAGGACAAACGGCAGATACGTACGTACGTACGTACACTTAACTTTATGAAACACATAAAAAAATGTAAGGAAAACTAAAGTAAAATTTACAAAACACATTAACAAAACTGTAGCACTTAACTTTACAAAAAACTAAAATTAAAAAAATGTTTTTTTCTTTTTTTGATTTTTAATTTTTTTTTACTTTTTTGTACTTTACAATACATAGTTTTTTTTTTTTTTTTTTTTTTTTTTTTTTTTTTTTTTTTTTTTTCAAAATTTCAACTTCATCACCACTTTCAACTTTCTGTTTTTTAGTATCACTTGGTTCTTCCTTTTTACTTACTCCTGCTAATACTAAAGGCCTCTTTGAAAAATAACTATCCATGGAAGATTGCTTCTGCCTACTTTTCACAATGTTCCTGAAATGACTCGGGCAAATGTCATCGAACTGCGCAAGCATACGACCTGTGTGAGCCTTTTCGGGGTGTCTTTTTTCTACAAACGATTGCACTTTATGAAAAGCGGCCAGAACATCCTTAATTTCTGCCGTTGTCATAGGGTTGTCCTCCTTCTCCTCGCCGCTGCTAGAGAACTCCTCTTGAACGACGTTATGTTGCATGACCTCCAACTCCTTCAGGTCATCCGTCGTAAGCTCCTCTTAGTGCTCCTCGAGAAGGTCGTTGATGTCGTCCTCGTCGACGACCAGCCCCATGGACTTGCCGAGTGCAACGATCTCGTCAAGATCTGGTTGCAAAACAGTTTCAGGATAGTCAACTGTTTCTGAATCTGCAGCACCAGCTTCACCCACGTCGAATTCCTCGAAGTCTCGGGCGGATACGGCATCAGGCCAGAGTTTCCTCCACGAGGAATTCAAGGTTCACCTCGAAACCTCCTGCCAAGCCTGGTCGATGAGTCGGATGCATATGACGATGTCGAAATGCTCCTTCCAAAATTCACGCAAGGTGAGGTTTGTGGTATCGGTGATGTCGAAACATCTCTTGAAAAGATGTTTCGTATACAGCTTCTTAAAGTTCGATATCACTTGCTGGTCCATGGGCTGGAGGAGAGGGGTGGTGTTAGGCGGAAGATAAAGAATCTTGATGAAGGAATACTCCACTAGGATATCTACCTCGAGGCCAGGAGGGTGTGGAGGGGCATTGTCCAACACCAGCAGACATTTCAGAGGGAGGCGCTTCTCTTCCAAGAATTTCTTCACTGTTGGGCCGAAACACAGATTTACCCACTCCGTGAACAAAAGCCTCGTTACCCAGGCTTTCGCATTAGCCCTCCACATCACTGGAAGCTTCTCCTTAAGCACTTTGTGGGCCTTGAAGGCTCGAGGAGTCTCGGAATGATACACCAGTAGGGCCTTCACCTTGCAATCCCCACTGGCGTTTGAACAAAGTGCAAGCGTAAGCCTGTCTTTCATAGGCTTATGCCCGGGTAGCTTCTTTTCTTCCTCCGTGGTGTACGTCCGACGAGGCATTTTTTTCCAAAAAAGGCCAGTCTCATCACAGTTGAAGACTTGCTGAGAACTGTAGCCTTCCTTGGTCATCATCTCGTCGAACGTCTTTTTAAAGGCTTTGGCCGCTTTCGTGTCCGAGCTGGCAGCCTCCCCATGCCACACCACCGAATGGATACCTGTCCGTTTACGGAATTTCTCGAACCACCCATGCAAAGCCTTGAACTCTGGGGTTGGCGTTGATGTCCCTTCTCCTCCGTCGTCTTCCGCCTGGGCAATCAAATAGCCGAAAATAGCGCTGGCCTTGTGGGAGATTGCTGTCTCCGTTATCGTATCGCCAGCAATTTCTTTGTCTTTTATCCAGACAAGAAGCAGCCATTCCATCTTGTCATGCACGTGGGTCCTCTTGCTGGACAAAATAGTGATGCCCATGGAAGGTGTAGCTGCTTTGATGACATCCTTCTGCTTAAGGATGGTGCCTATTGTCGACGGATTTCAGCCGTATTCCTTGGTGATCACACTCAATCGCATACCAGCTTCATACTTCTTGATAATCTCCATCTTTGTCTTCAAAGAGAGCATTCACTACTTTTCGTGAATTTCAACTTTCTTGGGACCCATGACTACGTTATACTGTACGTAAGTTACTTATAAGTAGAGTAAAGTTTTCACACAACACAATAAAGTACGTATACTGCAACGAAATCACTAACGAATTTACGTTAATAAACGAAATCGTTAGACCGAACGAATACCTCGTGCGTACGATACAGATGATGCTGTGCAGTGGCTGAAGAAGCACGGCGCTACGTAGATGCATCATGGGAGGGATGCTGACCAAAATTGTTATCGGTGGTTCGGGCGAATCTCGGACTTTACAGAAACCTTTCGTATCTTGAAAACTTTTCGTATGTAGAGCCGTTAAATTTTTCGTGGTGTTAGGTTTCGTATCTCGAGTTTTTCGTAAGTTGAGCCTTTCGTAACCCGAGGTACCACTGTATATATATATATATATATATATATATATATATATATATATATATATATATATATATATATATATAAATCACACTAGATGCACATTACTTCATGATATAAGCCAAATAGCGCAGCGCTTTTGTCCTTTAATAAGACATTCGTGTCTCGACGATGTCTTATTAAAGGACGAAAGCGCTCGGCTACGAATTTCTGCCTATTATTTTTTCCTGTGGTATTCGTTTATAAATATATATATATATATATATATATATATATATATATATATATATCACCATTCATCTTTCTTTTTCTCCCTTCCGGTTTCCCGGCAAGTTTCTGGAGGTGACTGCTAGCTCCAGAGCCTTTCTCATGGTCCTACCACCGCGCTACAACCACTCCCTCGCTCCCTGTGTATGGATATTTCATTTCCAGTATTCCGCACACTTACTCTACTTATAGTATTTATAAGTGTCCCTCTCTTGAGAAAAAAACCAAAAATCAATTCATGTTTTGAACCGACAATTGCTTCCATTGGCAGGTTAAGGCTCAAGAGAAATAGCAAGATAAGGGTCGATAACCCCATTCATACTTTATTCATACTTTAGCGGCGAAATCGTGGATGAGCACCATGTGCAGGAAAATACCACAACAGAAGCCATTTCTTACACTTATACAGAAGGCGCATCAGGAACGTCTCAGCTCTCCTACATTAACTGCACCGTGCTGCAACCACCCCCTCACTTGCTATATCTCTTGAACCTTTACCTGCCAGTAGAAGCAACTGTCGGTTCAAAAGGCAGATGGTAGAATTAGCTCTGATTAAAGAAAGAAACAATGGATAGCTCAATGGGTACGTGGGATTCTGATATTATAGTAAAAAATCTTCTTCCAACCAGAGATCAAGAAGATTAAAGAGAAATTGTCACCCAGGGTGACTTAATGGCTGACTTGTGACCTCTAGGTGTAAATACCGCTTTTACTGTAACTTTTCTTATTCATCCCTTACCTGAAGAGACAGACAGTTTGGTCTCTGAAATATAGTATTTACTTTCTACGCGTTGGCGTGGCGTATATATGGGGTCCTTTCACTGTTATATATATATATATATATATATATATATATATATATATATATATATATATATATATATATATATATATACATCATATATATATATATATATATATATATATATATATATATATATATATATATATATATATATATATATATATATATATATATATATATATATATATATATATATATATAGTATATATATGTATATATATATATATATATATATATATATATATATATATATATATATATATATATATATATATATATATATATATACGTATATATATATATATATATATATATATATATATATATATATATATATATATATATATATATATATATATATATAACAGTGAAAGGACCCCATATATACGCCACGCCAATACTATATTTCAGAGACCAAACTGTCTGTCTCTTCAGGTAAGGGATGAATGAATAAGAAAAGTTACAGTAAAAGCGGTATTTACACCATATATATATATATATATATATATATATATATATATATATATATATATATATATATATATATATATATATATATATATATAATTTAGACTTAAAGTTGCTGGTATTCTAAAATGGAAACTGACTAATTTAAGGAAGATTAATTGAAGGCCTCCTGCTAATCTATTTTACACAATAATGATAAAAATGTCAATTCGTCTATAGTGAATAGAGCAGGTGTTTGCCCGTGCGTGTTTTACTGAAATATTTACTTTTCTCTGATTTGCTATGGATAGAGAGGGACACAAACAAAAAGGAAAGGCATTAAAAATCAGACGGTAAACACAAGAACGACATAAACTTAATAATTCTACAAAAATTTTTAACTTGGTTGAAATGAGGAGGGCGAAATGTATGTTTCTTTTCCCTCAAGGGATAATAAAATGTAAAAAAATCTTGTATATTTCCGAAATGTCAAATTCAGCTCTAGTAGTAAGTTCACCATTTCTCCTAGTTTGTAGAGAAATTCTTATAACCAGACGCCGAAAGACATGTGACCTTCGACTGCTGTTAACTTAGTTCATCTAACTGGCGAGGAAAAAATCAGGTAGCTTTATGTAGTGGTTCTGTAAAGTCAATCACCCGCTAAACTACAGTATGCTTTTGTAACCAGAAATACTCCAAAATATTCCATGAAAATCTTGAAATTAATAAAGATAGTTTTTTAGAGATTTTTTTATGAAAAAAAAAAAAAAAAAAAAAAAACCCACGTGGTAAAAAGTGGGGCGTCAAGTTAAGCTTCTGGCGGTGAGAGGATATAGTCCTACCGATTTACCTGTTTGCTTTCAATTCTTAAAGTAAACAGAATTACGTTTACCTAAGCCATCGAATATGGTCGATATCCTCGTTCCTACCCAACACTTCAAGGGCCTCACCTTTAATCTATTTCTTAATGGGATCAGCTAACCCGCATAGTAAATAGAAAGAAAAATTGATTTTATAGGACTGCTCAAGTTTCAAGATTCCATTTCATATATCTAAAATATATAAACGAAATGTATGAAGAGATTATTGATGTTTGCCAACATCCTGTATGAGTGAATGTGGATGTTCAAGACAAATTAGAGCATAAGTTATGAAACTTGAGAAAAATTTGGAGGGATAATGATAAGGAGAAAAAGAAATAAAGGTTACTGTAAGTGAAAGGACGTATCACATGTATTTTGAAATGGTTCAGTAGGTAAGAAAGAATGGAGGGTGATATAGTGTGAAAAATGTATATATATATATATATATATAATCTTATCCCCCCCCACACACACACACACACACACACACACACACACACATATATATATTAATATTAATATAGTTATAATATATTAATATATTATATATATATATATTAATATATTATACTATATAATGTAGATATTCGAAAGTATTTAGGAGAAATAGGGAGAGGAAAGCATCAAGAGCTGGACAGCTAAGCCCCAACATTCAGGATGGAGAGAGTGCCTGCTAGATGGAGGTGAATAATGCAGTGTGTGTATGGGGTTCGATGCACTGTTGGTGAGTCTTTAATGTTGGTATAGTAGCAAGCTAATTTGCAAATGTTTTCAGCATTGAGGATTATCCGCAATTCTGTAGTATCAGTGTGGATTAATGTCAATACACATATTATATATATAGTATATATATTATATATTATATATAGGATAATATATATATATCTATATTATATATATATATATATATATATATACATATGTATATGTATGTATATATGTGTGTGTGTGACGTAAACTCTCCTTGTCGGTCATACCGGAATAAAAAAAACTACGTCATTCATTGTGTTACTGGTAATGAGGATCTTGCTGTACTTTTAATAGGGAGCAGTTTAGTTTTAACCCTTTATTATTGGACACAAAGAACAGCATTACATTTCTATTGCATCAGAGTCACTTTACATTTTCATTAGGCATTGATTGTAACTATTAGGCATTGATTGTAACTGTAATGAGAATGAATTCATGAATGGAAACATGAGCTCTCATTGAACGTTTCCATTATGAAAAAGAAAGGATATCTGGTTTAACATCAATCGCTTGTGATATTGGACAACAAAACAATGTTATGGAATATTGTTGTTACAGGATGCGACTCCACAAAGTGAAAATAGATCATAATGTGGAGGAAAGATTCGATTATTAGCAAATCAGTAGGGTGCCCTACACAGATACAATTGCCGTCAACTGAACGGATACCCGACCTGGGTCATTGTTAGGACCATGCGTAAAAGACAGAATGAATTATTTAACGCTTCAATGAAGAGAGAAAATGATAATGAGTAGCGAATGAACAACTGAAAACTATTGTGAATTCTCTGCATTTCATTCTGGACGTTGTTTTTCTAAAACGTACATAGACGCAATTCCTTATATTAACATTCGCCACCCCCCCCCCCTTTTTTTTTATTTGGTCTGTGTTTCAAGCATCCGTGTAAAGGAAATCTAAAATTGCTGACGCTTCCCAATGCGCATGCGCAAGTATAGGTATTCTACTTCTTGGGTGCCGTTTGAACGACCAGTCTCCCATTTCCCTGAAATATATGTAGCCGTTAGGGTGACATATGTCTCTGGAAATTCCTTCCTAGAAGGAAACAGTATTTATGGGTGAGAGAGAGACCAAATGATCTTATTTATTATACAAGTGTGTTTTTAATAATTCAAAATTAGAGTAACACCTAGTATCTATCTATCTATCTATATATATATATATATATATATATATAATATATGATATATATAATCATATATATAAAAATATAATATATATCTAATAATATATATATATATAATAATATATGTATATATATATTGTGACGTTTATAGAAACGTTTCCGTCTACCCAGATATTAATTAATTAATTTGATTTGGAAAATGGCAGCCATTTCCTCCAAATATCAGCTGATTTTTAGTAAAAACGCGGGAAACCCCCAAAAAAAAACCCGCCAGCCAGGAGATTAGTGGGGGTTTCCCCAGTTTGGGGGAAAACGGAGGTCTTTTGTCAGCTTTAGAGGGACGTTATCTCAAAAGCGGGGGAAGGATGTACGGCAGATTGGTTACCTTTCTTAGGACCTATAACTTAAGCTCTTTTTTCCATGTGACCCCCTCTGCAGGCTGTATGCTTTGTTTCCAGGATTTGCCTTGCTTGTGGGGGGTTATATATATATATATATATATATATATATATATATATATATATATATATATATATATATATATATATATATATATATATATATATATATATATATATATATATATATATATATATATATATTGTGACGTTTATAGATCGTTCCGTCTACCCAGATATTAATTAATTAATTTGATTTGGAAAATGGCAGCCATTTCCTCCAAATATCAGCTGATTTTTAGTAAAACGCGGGAAACCCAAAACCCGCCAGCCAGAGATAGGGGGTTCCCCAGTTTGGGGAAAAGAGTCTTTTTGTCAGCTTTAGGGACGTATCTCAAAGGGAAGGATGTAGGCAGATTGGTACTTCTTAGACCTATAACTTAAGCTCTTCCTGTGACCCCTCTGCTGGCTGTATGCTTTGTTTCCAGGATTTGCCTTGCTCGTGGGGGGTTAAGCTGACTTCCAACACCCAAGCAGAACACCTGGGTTCTTCCCCAGTCGACTGCAGGACGTGACCTCGGACGGATGTCCAACCACCTGCCTTCCTGTTAGGCCTATCCAGGGCGTGAGTGGCGCGCCGATTGACCCAGGCCCAAGACAAAAGAAAGAGGCCACGTTTTTCTACAAAGGTCCACACTGAACACGACATCCAGGTACGTCTTGTGGAACAGCATATTGCCAGTCTCTCCCATCCTATTATCATTTTGATCCTTATTCTCCCAATTCAATTTCCAACCCAAAAGGAACTCATCCTTTTGTTCCCTCTCACTGCCTCATGGCCGCATGCTTCCCCTTGTGTGATCGTCCCAGACCAATGAAGTCATTGCATACCTCAGTGAAACATTAAAAGTTCCTTCTCCCCAGTGTTAGAGAATTAATTAATCAAAACAAGAAGTAATTTTTTTCCTTTTATCTCGTCTAATCTGGGATTCTTTTCCAGATTCCATGAGCCACGTGTCATGTCTCTCTGCCCGCAAGTGTTGCATTACCCAAGTTTATGAAACCAGCTTCACGGAAACATTTTTGAGCCAGCTATTATCCATTTGTGAGAGATATATAAGTCCCAACGTGTGGACGCTGCATTTACCTTTTCTCCAGGCCAGCAAGGGCCTTTTTGTAAATAAATAGCTGTAAAGTAACGAGCTGAGTTTTCTGGCGACCTTTCCCTCTAAAGAAATTATCACTAACTATCAGTTTTACGGTAAGTTCGATTAATTTCCTTCTGTCCTCCCTCAATTATTTCCGTTTACGTATATAACCTCCCTCAAGGCCCGGCTAATACGTAACATTGGCGAACCTTGCCAGTCTCCTGGCTTGTAAATCGACTAACATTGTCGACCTTCGCCGAGGATTTGAACCTAGCTTGCTAAAAAAAAAAAAAGCTTGTAAATCGCGTTATCCTTGTAAAACGAATGTAAATGTTTTTTCAAAGCGCAAAACAATGCACACTTGCAGGGAAAGAAGACAGACACTGACTCACGGTAAGGTATACCATTCTTTTAATATGATTATTCTATAACAAATGTTAGCTTAAGGTACGTTTAAGTATTTTCCTGATGAAGTGTTTAAAAGAGCGTAGGTAGAAATCTTATTATTGTAACGGCGAACGCGCCAGAGCTTTATTTTAGCGGCGAGCAAACAATTTGCCCCGCGAATTCTCTGTTACTTTGTGCTGTCCTCGTCGGACGAGACAGAGCACGTGTGTAGAATCGATGCCAGAAAGAACCAGATCAAACTAGGAAGTGCTTTGCCAGGGTTTATTGCTGTGTTGGAAAGCCTAGCTAGTTAGGAGTGTTTTACTAATAGTTACGGCAAAAGAAGTGTACAATTCTTTTGTCTGTGATATGTTAGGGAATCCATTTTAACTTAGTTTTCATTCCAAGTGTTGGTAACCGCTTACCTCTCAGCTTAATTCAGCTTCGCGCACGCGCATGCCTGCCAGCCAGCCTTCGTTTCACTCACAGCGGCAGCCATGTTTGTTATCTCTTTCAGCATTATCTAAACAATTTAAGCAAAGTAACGTAAGTCTCGAAGTTTTAACGTAAATAATATCAATCTCGGTACTAGTATCTATCGTTCTGCCAGAGAAATTAACGTAATTCGCCTTGAATAAGAAACTAAAAGTTCGTGTTGTAAATTGCCTCGCGTTTACAGAGGATCAGCTGTTTGAACGACACGATGTCCAACCCGCTCTGCCCGCTCACCGCGTTTCACGTCGCATCGCTCACTCGCTCGCTGAGCGAAGTTTCATTTCCCTTCGTACTTAACGTAACCTCATTCACAAATGTTTGCTAACATCGTTTTAAAATCCTTACCGTCATTTCACTGTTCACAGGGACCTAGTATGCTTACGTAAAGTTAACGTAAATCTTAAAAGTAGAGTAAATTACAAGAATTGTTAACGTAAAACGTGTCTTTGTGAAATTCATATTGAAACGCAAATCATTTCATAAGCACAAGCCGCTACTATTAACGTAAAAATCGTTCACCGCGAGCGCGTTATCATTTTCATAAAACGTTATCAAAAGCAATTCTTTCATTAAACGTTGACGTAAGTAGATAATTTAACGCAAGTTGCGTCATATTAAACTAACATTAGTAGTTCAATTCAATATAAGGGAGTTCATTCATATATCATTTTTCACCCTCTCCGAGAGAGGAGAGAGAGAGAGAGAGAGAGAAGAGAGAGAGAGAGAGACGAGAGAGAAACCCAGTATTCACGAAGCCAAGAGTACTACATCTTACCATTAATTATAGCATGCAGAATTAACATTATTTTAGTCTCTTGTGTCTTTCATTTACACTGAGCGTGATACGTACGCGCCTGTGTCCATTGCAGTTTGCAAGAATTTATTTATTTCATTTACCGAGTACTTCAGCGAGGGACTGAGCATTTTCAATTATCATTACCTGTCGTTGCCCGAGTGGTCTTTTCATTTTCTTTTATCACAAAAGACTTGCGTATACCGCAAGCACAATTCGCACAGTGTGCCACGCAAATTCATTACTTCCAGACAGGGAAGTCGTTACCAGGTTAGGACTGGCCACCACCAGTGCACGTCAGGTCTTACCATTTCACAGTGCCACTAATTCTTGACACTGTCCATCGACTGGCTGCTGAAGTACTCCCACCTTTTACTTTCTCTCCTCCACCATTACACTCTGCCATGAGCAGTGCCATTTCACTTCAGTATATTTAAGTATACTGCATGTAGTGTCCGGGACACACCAGCACGCTACCAGTGCCCAAAAGGAACGCCTCCTCATAAGTGCCATTGCACCTGTACAGGTCGTACAGGTAGCCATTAAACCTGCGTGTCCGTCCTTACGGAACGCCCTATTCTTTAGTGTGTCCGTGTACAAGGGTCAGTGATCCTTCGGAACACTCAACAAAGGGAACGCCTCCCGAAGTGCCGCAATACCAGCCCTAAGTGCTGACAAACCTGCGTGTCCGTCCTTACGGAACGCCCAATCCATTAGTGAATCCCGAAGTGCCGCAATACCAGCACTACTAGTGCTGCCCAAGGAACGCCTCCTCATAAGTGCCGCGCACCTGTATTGGACCTACAGGTAGCCCATTCCAACGTCTCCCAAGTTGGAACCGCCTAAGTGTTACGTACGCCGCACACTTCATTCGATTTTTTCACCTCAGCAGAAGGTGCCATTCACAAAGTGCCACCGAGCACCCAGTCTTTTCAGACTTTTCATTACCACGTCGCAGAGAACACTTTCCAAGTGAGTGCCACTTTACCCCAGTAGGCACTCCCATTCCATCCATTACCCTTCCTGGCCATTATTTTAAACTTTATCAGAGCCTCCACTGCAGCCTAAGGAAATGGCTTCTGCTGCCCAACCACATATATCCATGGAGCTGGAGAGGCTCCAGACACTCATGGCTCTGGGCACGAACGCCGGTTACACTGGGCAGGAACTCACCCAGTGGGTGAAGGGGCAGACGGACGAACTGCTCCTGCAAGAGAGAGCCGCCAGAGAAGAAGAGAGGAAGAAAAGAGAAGCAGAAAGGAAGGCACGTGAAGAAGAGAGAAAGCATGAGCTAGCTCTCATAGATGACGCAATCTCTCTGCTAGTTTCTAAGCCCCAGACCATGAGCTGGACTCCCGGTAAGAGGTGGTTGCGGAGGTTCTGCACCACTTGTTGTGTGCGTGGGCATGCTGTGGATTCCGACCAGTGCCCAAGTCGATCTCTACCTTGGGATGAGAGCTTCCAGAGTGAACTTCTCCAAGGCTACCATGTAGCCCGGCTGATGACAGTCTCCTGCGGCCTATCAGTGGGTACAAGTCATGGCCGACACCGAAGCCCAGGTCTCCCTTATTTCAAGAAAGGCATTGCCTAGGGGTGCCAAAATCCAGACGGACGAAGAAATTCAGTTTGAATGGATTGACGGTAACCTCTATTCTGTTCCTTCGGTCCTTCTGAATGTTGAAATGCCCTTTCTGGACCAGGAGACCAGGGAAACCACATTGTGCCGCCTGGGCGTAGTTGACCCATTTCATGATGTTTATCAGGTGATATTGGGCCGAGATCTACTTAAGCCGTATCTCCCCTGGACGCAGCTCCCACTACCAGATGCACCGGATCCCTGCAGCATGCCTCATAATCAATCATCAATTTTAGGTTCAGAGGCTAGTGGAACCTACCGATGTCCACCCCGACATCATTTCTATTTGCGAACCTGGCCCTGACCCAGTTTCAGAGCCCGAAGTTTCTTCCGCATCATCTCGGCCTCTTACCATTTTACCGCCTACCTCATCCACTTTGGAAGAGGTAAGCCCACCAGTTAACCCCGGACTCGTTTCCGAGGGTGATTCAACGGAGGATTCCTTAACCTCCCTACCTCAAATCACTGCCAGAGAGGACTTTTCACCTGTGCCAGAGCACACTGCCAGCCTTGGTGACTCCACAGATTCGCAACCTGTGGGGCCATCTCGGCCTTACCATCCAGTGCCACGGAAGAGGTTCTGGAACACGTTCTGCCGAGACTGTGGCCGCAAGGGTCACATGTCTGCCAACTACGGAGGGTGCGCAAATCACAATATTCCTGCCATCGCAATGGCCGTTACTAATCCTTCTTCACTAGGACCCCCAGCTAAGGGCCCTATAACAGTCGCACCCCTCCAAAGCCATTATCCGCCAAGCCACGTCAGAGCCTACGACGACTCTGGCGCTCAAATCTCCCTAATACGGGAAGATCGAATCCCCCGAGGGGCAAACGTCGATAGACGTCACTTAATCACCATTGAAGGTATCAACCATATTAAGCTGATCCTTCCGACCGTCCAATTGAGGGTCACCAGACCTCATTTTTCCAGAATTTGTACCCTTGCAGTTGCAAGCTACATTCCAGGAGGTTACGACCTCCTCCTAGGGCAAGACATGAAGTCTCCCTCACATTTCAAAAAGCCTAGGGGTCCTAACCCCACAACAAACCACTCCAAGGCAAGGAGTCATCGAAATTCTACTTCCTCCAGGAAGTACGTCCACCAACAGTCTCCCCCGTTACCAAGGAGGGAGATTGATCATTCACAGTTCCGTTGCAAAACTTGCAACGTAATAGGGCACTCCACGAATTGGCCTAGGTGCCCTAGCCGACTACCAGCAGCGGACAATGTCCATTTTCCACAAGGCTTAGCCTTCAACAAGAGACAGGAGCCTCTGTCTCCCATTTCCAAGGGCACGCTGAGAGTATTGCACCTCCGGTACCCGTCAGGTCAGGTCCCGTCGAACCTCAACTCTCTGCCATGCCACTTGGTCAGCACTGAGCAGTGCCAAGCTCCGTCCAGCCTGGACGTAGAGCCACCACCGAACTTGACCTCTGTGGCCTGGCCCCGAGCTAGCGCCGGCGCCTACCCTAATCAAGGATCCTCCTACAGGAGATCCTCCAACAGGCATGGAAGCTTCACCGCAGCCCATGGCCAATCCAAAGTCCATGAGTCTTCTTCACCCTCACCACTGACGCCCGAGGATGAACCTCCGGCAGACCTAATCTTCATACCTCCTCTGGAAAACCAGGAACTGCCCAACCAGGAGCCAGCCTGGAGTTTTTCCCTTAAGACGGTTGTCGCAGCAGCCGAAGTGAGGCCTCCCCTTTGCAGTAGGTTCCACCTCTACGACGGTTGCTGCAGATACCGGGAAGTACGGGTGTTCTCCTGAAATCCCTCAGGCTACCACTGCCTCTGTTCCTGCCGGCATTTCTGGCCTTTCCCCAGAGTCGGTGCCTCCTCTACTCCTAGGACTGGTATAGCCAGGTCCTGGAGGAATAAGAAGAAGAAGAAGAATCATTAACACACTAACCAAAGAGCCACATGCTCTCCTTTGACACCTGTTCCCGAGGTACAGTGTCGCATTCAATTGCAGAGTGATCCTGGCACCTACCCAGAGAAGGTAGCCAGCCTGATCTCTGCCAGTAGAAGTAACCATTCAACCCCTAGAAATGGTTGATACTAACCCTCACTTAAATATAATTACCTCATTACATTTCCATCCTGGTAATGCACTAACCACTCATCATCCTCACGCACCATTACCTCACCTCATGTATTTTAACAATTCCTGCGACACATCACTGCTGTGCGTACCACACTCTGGAATGATTGCGTCTTCATTTAACTCTAATGAGTAGGTTAGGCTAATGATTTAGTACCAGGGCATTAGGTTAGTAGCAAGTAGAATTTTCAAGTAACCTTATCTAGGGGTAGAGTAGACTGTCGTCACAGACAACCCGTATTTATTACTTAGGCTAGACTACATTACTACATTAAGTTAGTACACTTAGCATCTCCACCTATAAGTTAGGTAGGCCACTGTAGTTAGCTGTATCGCTGCTCAAAAAACTTCAAGTTGGAGTAGGAGAACTGGGTAGTCGAGACGATCAATTTATTTAAGCCAAGACCTTCACGCCCGAAAGGGAGTGAATGCCTTCTTAATATGGGGGACGCTGTTGACGTGTTTATAGATCGTTTCCGTCTACCCAGATATTAATTAATTAATTTGATTTGGAAAATGGCAGCCATTTCCTCCAAATATCAGCTGATTTTTAGTAAAACGCGGGAAACCCAAAACCCGCCAGCCAGAGATAGGGGGTTCCCCAGTTGGGGGAAAAGAGTCTTTTGTCAGCTTTAGGGACGTATCTCAAAAGGGAAGGATGTAGGCAGATTGGTACTTCTTAGACCTATAACTTAAGCTCTTTTTCCTGTGACCCCTCTGCTGGCTGTATGCTTTGTTTCCAGGATTTGCCTTGCTCGTGGGGGGTTAAGCTGACTTCCAACACCCAAGCAGAACACCTGGGTTCTTCCCCAGTCGACTGCAGGATGTGACCTCGGACGGATGTCCAACCACCTGCCTTCCTGTTAGGCCTATCCAGGGCGTGAGTGGCGCGCCGATCGACCCAGGCCCAAGACAAAGCGAGGCCACGTTTTTCTACAAAGGTCCACACTGAACACGACATCCAGGTACGTCTTGTGGAACAGCATATTGCCAGTCTCTCCCATCCTATTATCATTTTGATCCTCATTCTCCCAATTCAATTTCCAACCCAAAAGGAACTCATCCTTTTGTTCCCTCTCACTGCCTCATGGCCGCATGCTTCCCCTTGTGTGATCGTCCCAGACCAATGAAGTCATTGCATACCTCAGTGAAACATTAAAAGTTCCTTCTCCCCAGTGTTAGAGAATTAATTAATCAAAACAAGAAGTAATTTTTTTCCTTTTATCTCGTCTAATCTGGGATTCTTTTCCAGATTCCATGAGCCACGTGTCATGTCTCTCTGCCCGCAAGTGTTGCATTACCCAAGTTTATGAAACCAGCTTCACGAAACCATTTTGAGCCAGCTATTATCCATTTGTGAGAGATATATAAGTCCCAACGTGTGGACGCTGCATTTACCTTTTCTCCAGGCCAGCAAGGGCCTTTTTGTAAATAAATAGCTGTAAAGTAACGAGCCGTGAGTTTTCTGGCGACCTTTCCTAAAGAAATTATCACTAACTATCAGTTTTACGGTAAGTTCGATTAATTTCCTACTGTCCTCCCTCAATTATTTCCGTTTACGATATAACCTCCCTCAAGGCCCGGCTAATACGTAACAATATATAGATATATAATATATATATATATACTCTAGATTATATATATTAGTATATATATATATAATACATATATGTTAGTTCTGGGCTTCAGTAACTGTTTACTCAACACCATTGCTTGACAAATACAAGCTTATAATGAGATTATTATACAAGGCAATCCTTGTATAATTGCTTATATGGCAGGTGACCGGCATGTGACGATTATGGTTCAAATAATATTCAGAGAGCCCATTCTCTCTTTAGCATAATATTACGGACACAGAATACAGGAAAAAAGCAGTTAACGCATTTAGCTGTATAAATTTTATGTATGTATGTACACACACACACACACACACACACACACACACACACACACACACACACACATATATATATATATATATATATATATATATATATATATATATATATATATATATATTCTACACAAATACTGCAGCGCTAATATCAAAATCTATACTATCGTAATGCCAAAATATCACAATAATGACAGAAAACCTGTTCAAACATTTTAAAAATCACTTGAACGAGAGTCAGGGATGTCCTGTCGAGCGAATTGATGGTTGGCCGTTCATGGTTTAGTTATTACGGTAAGGGCTTTCCGATTGTTCCAATTGTGGCAAATAAATTAAAAAAAAAATATTTGTACGGGTGTTAGCATTGCTGTTGCGATATTACAGTTCAACTATCTTAGGATAATTTAAATGTAATTTGTGTAAACAATAAAAAAGTGAACCAAAATATCTGAACACCTAAGGGTTTACTTAGGTTCCTGTTCGATGAATAGCTGTAGAGGCAGTACACTCGTTACTTGTCACTTTGCTCTGGCTTCTTGTGAAATATTATTGCTGTTGGGGTTCGTAGCTCAGGGTTGTCAAGTCGTGTGTAGATTGACTTGGTCTCTTATGGTCTCTTATAAGCGAGTGTCTGTCTTGTGTCTTTGTATGATCACGTCGAGTGCTCCATTAATTGATTGGTAGACTTGCCTTAGCATCGTAAATTCATAAACGGGGCATTTTTCACACTATATCACCCTCCATTCTTTCTTACCTACTGAACCATTTCAAAATACATGTGATACGTCCTTTCACTTACAGTAACCTTTATTTCTTTTTCTCCTTATCATTATCCCTCCAAATTTTTCTCA
>NC_087208.1:89278184-89346339 GCF_015104395.2 Macrobrachium nipponense
TTTGAAATTTGGAGTAGTTTTTAACCTCGATCTAAGTATTTCTGAATATTACAGGTCAGCGTAAAATCAGAACTTAATTTTCACTGATTTTAATGATAGTTGGTATGCAGTACCCTAGTCATCAAAGTCAGTGGGAGACGCCTTTATTTGATTTTCTCTGGTTGGCAGGTAAGTATCTTGGGGCGTTTACGATTATATTCCAACAATGCTTCAGATTTTGAACTATTTGCAGAGTAACGGGTCGATTTAAGGGCCATAAAAATTATTTTCCTATGACTCCATTGACACTTGGGAGGTAAGTAATGGCTTTCCCACAATACTTCTGTATGTCATGCATTCCAAAGTCAGAAACTGTTGGTTAGTCTTTGTCAGGATGTAAAATAATCAAGATTTGGATGTGAGACAACAGGTTGGGAAGGCTGAGGCATGATCATACCTCAAATCTGCTAAAATTCATTGGCTCATGAACTTTTTTAAGAGACTTTCATTACTAAAATAGTCTCTATTACCTTCAAAGTGCATTGGACTTCAGCTCTTATTGTCGCTGTTTTATGACTTGCTTCTTTGTTTCATCCGTTTAGGAAAGAGTGAAATTTTGTTTATGACTGCCCAGTAGAATGAAGAAGCTCTCGGCCTGTTATCTAGCCCTTACAGCAGTGGGTTTATTCAGTCTCCAGTTCAAGATATCTTCAAAAAATTATCACTCTTCTGCTGCATCACTAAAGTAAAATCGAGAAGGAATTTCGTTTATCTCTATACCATAAATACATGAGAGTTGTGTTACAGTGAGTAGAGGAAAAGACCCATATAGACTCCACTTTTCTAGCCCCGCCCCCCGCCCCGCCCCCCCCACCCCCCACCCCCAAAGTGGGGCGTGGCTACCCCCTCCCCCTCCTGATAAGCTCATGTACGTACGCGAGGCCTAAAAAGGGGCGGGCAACCCCCAAAAGGGGCGTTGCCCACCCCGCCCTATATAGACTCCACTTGTCTGGGGGGGGGCGTGGCCCTGACCCCATATAGTCTCCACTATTCTGGGGGGCGTGGCCACCCCTGACCCCATATAGACTCCACTATTTTGGGGGGCGTGGCCACCCCTGACCCCAAATTGACTCCATTTGTATTATAAGCTCATGTACGTACATGAGCTCATAATTGACTCCATTTGTCTTACAAGCTCATGTACGTACATGAGCTCATATTAGGGGACGTGGCCCCCCTAACCCCAAATAGACTCCACTTGTCTTATAAGCTGATATACGCAGATGAGGTGTAAAAGGTGTAAAATGGGGAATAAACCAACATTTCAACCCGCCACCGACCCCGACCCAAATTGACTCCACTGTTCTACACCTGTGACGTCACGTAACTCTAGGGGAATAAAACCATATTTTCAACCCCCCCCTTCAATTGACTCCACCTTTCCCACCCCCCTGTGACGTCACGTAACTCTACGGGAATAAAACCAAACCAACATTTCAACCCCCACCCCAAATTGACTCCACTTTTCTACTCCGTGACGTCACTAACTATCCTGGAATAAAACCATCCTTTCAACCCCCCCAGCCCAAATTGCTCACTTTTCCCCCCTACCCCTAAATTGACTCACCGTAATTTCTCCGGAAAAAACCCCCATTTCAACCCCGACAAATTGACGCCCACCTTTCTACCCCCTGTGAACTCAAAACCTAACTCTCCGGGAATAAAACCACATTTCGACTGACCCCAAATTGACTCCACCCTTTTAATAACCCCTGTGACGTCACGTAACTATCTGTAATAAAACCAATCCATTTCAACAACCCCCAACAAATTGACTCCACTTTCCTACCCCTGTGACGTCACGTAACTACCTGGAATAAAACCATCCTTTCAACCCCCCAGCCCAAATTGACTCCACTTTTCCTACCCCTGTGACGTCACGTAACTCTACGGGAATAAAACCATCCTTTCACCCCGCCCCCACCCCCCAAATTGACACCACCTTTCCTAAACCCCCTGCTGTCAGTACTCTACGAATAAAACCAACTCAAACACAAATTGCTCCAACTCTACCTGTGACGTCACCGTAACTATTTCGAATAAAACCTCCTTTCGACCCCCCACCCCAAATTGACTCCACTTTTCTACCCCTGTACGTCACGTAATCTCTCCGGGAATAAAACCATCCTTTCACAATCCCCCGACGCCAAATTGACGCCACCTTTCCTACCCCCTGTGACGTCACGTACTCTACCGGGAATAAAACCAAAACCATCCTTTCACCCCCGACCCCAAATTGACTCCACCTTTCCTACCCCTGTGACGTCGTACTCTCGAATAAAACCATCCTTTCAATCCCCACGCCAATTGACTCCACCTTTCCTACCCCCGTGCTCGTAACTCTAAACGGGAATAAAACCATCCTTTCAACCCCCGACCCCAAATTGACTCCACCTTTCCTACTCCTGTGACGTTTTCACGTACTGTCGAAAAAACCACATTTCACGCCCCCCACCCCAAATTCTCCACTTTTCTACCCCTGTACGTCATAACTCTACGGGAATTATTTTTGCGACTCATGTCCCCTTTAATTGTTTTCTTTTTCACGTAACGGGGACGTTTACCTCATCCTCCTCCTATAAAATCTCTAAATTTATATATGCACATTTGCGAATAGTAGTCCTCTCTCTCTCTCTCTCTCTCCCCTCCCTCCCTCCCTCCTCCCTCCCTCTCCCCTCTCTCTCAGCCGTTACCATTTTGTATATATATATATATACTAGATATATATATATATATATATATATATAGTATATATTATATATATATATATATATACACACAGCTGCTTAGATATTCAGAGTATCATGATAAAAGGATATTTGGAGACTGACTTCATCCTCATGTGATACATATATTTATCAATTTGATATCTCCCCAATAAAACAACAGGATCAATGTTATCTGATGATGAATCATGCACACACACACACACACACAAAGAAACGAGACCTTATCGCCATATCTGCCAGCTGACTTCACCCCCACGTGAAATTTTATTTATCATAGAATTTTGAGCCATAATCTCCATGGCGAATACAAGACAAAGGTTACACATTTCAATCTTTTGTTTATTTATTATGCCGATTTGAAAGAGGTTGAAAAATCAATTTACAGACGGGAATCGTTTATTTTATATTGTAACCCATGCTAAATACAGGGAATGAATTAATATTCCATCCAAAAATACAAAAAATACATTAGAAAAAACTGTAAAACAAACACGAACGAGATAATAATACGCATTCGCTTTTTCAAAAACAATACTTCAACGAAACATATGGCTACTATATAATTTTCTAACCTGTTCTTCACATCAGCCCTAGCCATATACCACCCAACATCTTCTCCAGCACTTTCCCGACCGTGTATCAAAGATGACGTTTCATCTAACACCCCAAAGCTTTTAAAGTTTTTCATATATAAATCTTCCACACACCTTTCCTCCAACAGGGATAAATTCTTTTTCATCATAGCCACGCAACATATTTTACCAATCAGTGAATTTAGCTAACACAGGTAAATACTGATTCAACCAAGTCGTATTAACCAGTCCGCTTAGACTGATTCCAGCGGGAAAGATAACATATTTGACATAGTCATACGATGATTTAAATAATTTTTCCTTCAATATCTTGACCGAAGAAAAAAAGTGATTGAACCTCATCTGTTTGCTATCTCTGCCCAAATGATCGGCGGGATCTTCATCTTGGGAATAAGCTACGCTCTTTTGCGCGTATTCATTATCTTCAATTGGGGTGCCGATACCGTATTGGGTTAAAAATAAGGTAGCTAAATGGTGGGTAGATCACTTCTTCATTGCATTCCAAGATGTGATATTTTCAGGTCTTTTCACAACGGTGGACCCTTCAATACCCCTATCATGAAGACAGGCATATGATGCACCAGTGCGAGAATATCGAAAACCTGCCAATTCGGCATACGGATAAGCTCGAATTACGTCCGCCACCACACCGTAATTCCTGCATATCACACAATTAGTGGCCACTACTAAACACGTATTTCTCTTCCGGAACTTATTTTCGGACAAGTTCCCGAAAACTAACTTGCACGAGGAGGTTGATGAAGCCATGGCGAGCGTTCACGTCTTGATGTGACAATCCTTCAAGAGATAATGAGCTACGAAAGCCCCGCAACCCGAGATCCCTTTATCACAATCACTGATAAAAACCAGTTGTGACAAAGCATCAAGTCTCTCCCAGCAATGATTCAGACTAACATAAATAAACAAGTCTTATCAAACATAAATAAACAAGTCTTATCATTCCTTCACGCCAAAGGTCATCCACACATGACTCATTTTATCAAAATCAGTATCACTCCAGCCATGATTCACGCAGACACAAATAAACAAGCCTTATCATTTCCTCACGACAAAGGTCATCCACACACACACACACACATATGACTCATATATAAATCTTCCACACATCTTTCCTCCAATGGGATAAATTCTATCGCTACGAAAATCCCACAAGGTGTGAACTTCATCTTTGGAATACAATACTTCATCGAAACACCATATCTCACACCTGATTATTACTTCCCAACTGAACACCATAAATACAACCGAATAGGGAAAATTGATGTTATTCCCTACCCAAAGTGTATAGAGTAAGTGCAACACACCGACCCTCCGTCCCTACAAGTATTTCTCTTGACCGAAACGTCATTTCCCTCCGTCACTATTCAGTAAGTAGCATATAAAACACTTTCCATTTACTTGAACATATAGTATAGTAAATATTAAAAACAGCAATAAGATTCATCTGTATATGGAATAGATATTCTTATAAAATAATGTACCCGTTGAAAGAAGCGGAATATATAAAACAGTCATTATTCCCCCCTTTCAGATATGGGAAATAACTCTAGTAGTGAACTATCAGCCGACGAAGTAGCCACTCAAGTCAGACACCATTACTATTATGGTGTTGGAGCCCCAAACTCATTTATTAGGAAGGTGAAAACGGATCATGACAATGAAGCAGGAGAAGAAGAAGAAGTAGCAGGAGATGCAACAACTCCCACTGGCAGCCCACAACAGTGCAACCCCCGACCAACTTCGCGACCACCCACTACTGAAGGAAACAAGCAACCCGGTGAAAGTATGTAAAAACCGATGTGTTATATATTTATTTAATAATAGTTCCTGATTCCATAGAAACACGCACTCTTTTTCTCCGTTTCCCTGTTTTTCCTTTCAAATGTATTGTGGGCATAGTAAAAAACACCTATATAATTATTCATAAGGATTTATTGACCACATAAAGACAGTTTACAAATTCAATACACTAATCGCTGTCAGACCGTCTCAGCACGCATCCCAATATAACGTCCACGTGTATCCTTATTTTAACCTGAATATTCCGAAAAGCGTTTAAGAGGAAACGACTAAGATGTCTTAGCAGTTTATCACCGACGTTCAAGGGTGAATGATTCTCACAGCTCATCCTGAAATAAGTAAAAAAAGTTATGTGATTGAAGGTGTATGATACATATATAGAATATATCCTTAATAGAATGTAAATGGAGTAATATAAAAATCAAAGAAAAATATGCATTTACCTTAGTTGTTTAAGATGCGGAGACATTCCTTGTACGTAATAGCACGTTTGACCCCCGACCTCCAATGTGAACATTTAAAACTTTTTCAAATCAAATTTAAAATTTAATATCCCGTTATCCATTTATCATTACCTCCCAGACGAGTGAATGAGAATACATTTTGTATTAAGGATAATACTGTTTTCACACCTTGGTGACTCACGCAATGAACAAGAAAACTACGTAAAGACCGCACTTGTACGATTTATCAGGTTGTATTTGTTTTATTAGTCGATAGAGGTTATATTCGGGATGCGCATATATAAATCTAGAGAAGTCATTCGAATAAACTTTTGGCTTTATACCGTAACTATCAAAAAAGAAGATTATATTTCTAGGTGATATTTCCACGTAAAAACATACCCAATGACCAACAATATTAATATCAGTAGACGAAGATAATGTATTAGATATAAAAACTAAAGGTTTAATTCTATTTTCTGGCAATGTCAATAATCCTACTTCATCCGAAGCGAACACACCTAAATATTTAACCCGGTCACCGAGTGATCCTGTTAAACTTATTTCAGTTTCTTTTGTATCCATTCCATTTAACCCCTAACATCACACTGAATAACCCTATCCGCATCCACCGTTAAAATACCCTTGGTATCCCCGAAAAGTAAAATAATGCAAGGGTTAGGCATAGCCGTACCCAGCCTGATCGATATTCGCAGGTTTGCCGAAATTTCCACTGGCATGGAATCTTCAACATCTTCCACCACAAAATTAAAGCAGTAAATAGCTCTACCATTTTTAAAACTATCATAAGTGATCAGATTATCACCGCCACCCCCTATACTTTTCTGCGTCTCATGATATAATTGCATGATGGTATTAGGGAAACTACATTGAATATTATATACAGTATTACCATTAACGGTAATATGTATATTATTTAAATCAAAAGATTGAATATATAGACTATTGGCAGCGTAATCACCTGAAAATGTTTCCATATCAATCATGGCCAATGTGATTTTTTCAGGTATACAACTGTTAAAAGGCTGATCAATTAAAATCGAATTTTCATTTTCCCCAATAACGTATGTCTTGTATAAAGTCTTATCAAATATATATTGTATAGGATTAACTGCTATCACCTCATTTAAAGCCGACATTGCGTTATAATGTGGGGTAACTCTATCGATCCATAATTTAGCCTTTTCTACATTCAACACATTTAAATGTCCGTCTGTGTGGGCGCCCATAACCCAGTTATTATTCGCTAATTCAAGTTTAAGTCTCAAATCAACTGAATCCAGTAAATACATGTCTATAGTCGCTATATCCAAAAGAAGTGGAAAATATGTATGCACGCCCCTCATTTTAATGTCACCCATAACTTTCGTCTCCCACCTGCCCGTTTGACCGAAGGTATTGGCAGTAAATTGCCGAGTTACCCCGTGTGTTACATGATAGTCATCGTATAAAAATTCCGCCCGGCCGGTGGTAGGTAATGCCGAGGGTTTTATCATTTTCAACATTTTGATATATGTTGATAGTTAAATACCGGACAGGATTCCACCAACTTTTCATTCAAGAAAACGGAAGCGGATTTAAATAATGTATTACTAATACCATTAACGACAGACACGTGGACATCATCCGCTAATTGTGCGTTGTCCCTATCTATTGTGATATATAATTCTAAAGCTATACTTGACAAATCTAAGAAAGAACCTGCCACCCCATTAACGCAAAATTCTATATATTTATCAGATAGAACTTGATTTATGGAAATATTACAAGGTGTAAAATCCAGTCTTTCCTTTGAATTAATTGAAGTTTCAATAGTTCTCCGTCTATTAACATTCGGGAACAATTCTGATATACCCGCAATATACGATGAAACAGGAACTTGATTACCAGTTCCGGGTATGTTAGGAACTACGCTAGCCATATTTTCTGTTTATATAATTTTAGATGAAGGGTAGAACGAGTGCGTACCCGCCGAATGTCAATTGATGAATGAGTTACAAAAGATCGTACACGTCCTTATTATATTTACTCCTAGATTTAACTCGTGTGCCCTTCCTCTTCCTCTGTTTTTTCTTTCCTCCCACACTCGACCGTCTAACTAATCGTTTCACTGTTTTCTTCTGTCTCATTCTCCTTCTCCTTCCAGTACCGCTTAAAATTCGTTGTCCAGTAGTTTTGAGGGCCCTTATACCATTTCGTTTTATGGATTCTTTTTAAGGTAAACCGCTGTTTACCATATCAGATAAACAAACAGATCTACCGGAATTCATTAACTGAAGTTTTCGCGGCATTTTAAATAGAAAAGGAAGCACTTTACATGCAATACCACTTATGGTCGAAAAGGACCACTTCCTTTCCTGCGGCCAGGATAGAAAACGGAAATATCCTCAAACCCCGCCCCTCTCCTTAATAAAGGGTCTGATAAAAATAGATTTTTAAATTCCGCCTCTGAAGGAGGCGCGAATAGCACTCTCATTTTACTGTTTATACTATTCCCAAACAATTTAAGTGGAGCTTGATTCGCAAGTTCTAGTTGACTCGAGGGTGTTACGATCACGAATAAGGAATGCCAATGGTGAACATCGAATTATATGCGCACCTATTCATCTAATTTTCCTCTTGGCTTTATACGGAGCAGGCAAGTAACACTCGAGTCTTTAGTGAAATGTAAAAGGTGTCCATTTTGATCCGTGATAAGAATAGAAATCTGATCCAAGATGTTCGTGTTCAACAATTTGTAGACTGTATTATGTATTCCTTTTCCTCTACCACTTGCTAAAGTAAAACAGTCCAATATATTTACTAGTCTCCCGCCAAAAATCGTTGGTTGAACTATATCCATATACACATATATATAATCTACCCCACAATTATCAGGTAGAGAATGAAGGGAAACGTGTTCATTCAGTTCACGCCCTCCATATATTTCATAACCGGTATTAATATGAAAACCTAATAATTTTGCGGCTTTTCCGCTAAATTTGACGTATATACTTTTAACGTCCCACGTTCTCAATTTCTCTCTCTTGATACGTGGTATAGTAATTCTCCTTAAATCTTCATCCCAATGAAATATACCGTTACTATTAAAATAATTTAAGACATTATCACCGTAATAAACTTTCAAATAATCATAAACATCCTTATTAAGAGCTCTCACGAGTCTCTTCATATCCCTCGCTAACATTGCTATTCTCGGTCTATCACGTTTATGACGCTCTGTAATAAATTCGAGAGTGAATAAATCATCTTTGGATAATATAGCGTAATAACCCCCCGGGAACATGATCGAAGCTAAATCTACTTCATATTCAACCCCATTAGGTAATAATATAGGTGTAGGTAATCTATTGGCAAATTTTGAAGGTGTATTTTTGGTATGTGTCTAAACAAGCCGAGACTGCTCAAATATTATGGTGTTGCACCAGCCATGTCGGTTAAATACTACGACGGGTATATGTCACGTATGGTATTTATAAGAAAAGTTCGATAGCGTTTTATCTAGGTCTTATATGCAGTTGAACCCCATTTTCAGTAAACATTATTTCTTCACCGTTTTGATCCGAGACATCGATAGTAATGTAATCCAATACGTCAATGGTATTTAAAGGTTTATAAATGGCATTATGCAGACCTTTACCACATGCACATCCTAACGTGAAGCAGTCTAAGAGATTAACCATTTTATCACCCAAGATGGTAGGTTGAACGATACCCGAATAGAGGTGAACGTATGCAACGCCTTGACCATGAATATATTTCTACCGTGATGAGGTCTCAACGCACCCGAACTGTATATTAAATACCTGACTTTTTCATTGAAACCAAACATATTAGCTGCTTTAGCACTGAGTTTAATCGTAATTGAATCAATCATATTAACTTTGGCTGCTCCTGCATTGATATGTGGAATGCTCATTCTCTTCGTGTCATCATTCCATGAGAATAAACCATCCCTGCGGATAGCTCCGTGAATATGTTCTCCGTAAAGTTCAGATAATTGTTCAATAATTTCCGCATTAAACGCTCTAGTCATGACATTCATATCACCACCCAACAAACCCGAAATGGACTTATAAATATACGTATAAACGTGTTTCCCATCTGACTCGTTATAGATCGCGTTAAATTGAATAGTAAAATCAACGTCTCATGGTTTATTAGCGTAATATAATTTCGGGAGAATGACTCCTACTAGCCCCACTTCATATTCCACTCCTTTCGGTAATGATATAGGGACGGCTAACCTATTGGTAAATTTACACGCCCGATTTTCTGGAAATGTACCTATACATGCATTGCTATTCACGTATATGATGTGATCACTACACATGTTGAATGTAGACTGTATGACTAACAATGGGCATCGGGTTTATAATATATGTACATAAAAACCTCCACGCTCATGTTATGTCACACCATATTCACACAGATTGTCACGTCATTAAAGAAAATGTCCAAGCCTCTAACCGCCATGATGAATCATCCTCACCACCCTCCGATCCAGGTAAAATATTATTATTATTATTATTATTATTATTATTATTATTATTATTATTATTATTATTATTATTATTATTATTATCATTGCAGTTTTTGCAGTTATTATTATTATTATTATTATTATTATTATTATTATTATTATTATTATTATTATTATTATTATTATTATTATAATACACGTTCACTCCGGTGCTTATTTAACATGATCTTTACGGATCCCTTCGCTGAAGACTTCCCATTAGATGAAGATTTGATGGGGAGTAATAACAATAATGAAGCATCGCGCGTTGGTGGAGGTGTAGGAACCAGAAGGGGATCCTCACTCACGAGGGAAAGAACGGAGGGTAATAAGGTAGTGAGTACCATTCATTATGCGGCTGCAGTAGGGTCACACATTGACGTGGCAATGAAGTTAAGTAGTAGCCTAGCCCGATTACGCGAAGATGTGCACAGTAACTTCCTTGAAAGAGGCATTCGCTTGGCTATGCTCTACTTGTGCGTCATTATCACCAGCGTGAGGATACTAGGCGACATGAATGAAAAAAGTGCTTTTTATGTATGTACTATTGAGTTTATAGCTAATAACTTGGAAGAGAGACTCAAAACCGACTACGAAGGTTCGGGTTGGTGTATGACCTCGCTGGATAGGGTTGAACTTCATATCATGCGGCGTGAGTTAGTGAATATCAATAACTTCAAGGTGTATCCCAAGGGAGTCTGCAGTAGTGATCAGGTTATCAATATTCAGTCCGGGTACAACTGTGTCATTACAGCATTAGAGGCATACGTTGTACTCCGGGATAACCCTCTCACACGTATTGACAACCTCCCTCGTGTCTTAATGAGGATGATGGGGAGGGGACAATTTAATATCAAACACTCACCAGATATGCCGTTGACCCATGACTCTTTCAAAACATTAGAAAAGGGGAATTACCTCAACATATATCTGTATAAATTATGTGAATTAGTCATGGGGAAACAGCGGGAAAAAACATTGGACAGTACATCTGGCGAGGAAAGGTGGTAACCCCCAAAGCCCTCATTTGGTCACGTTGTTATTAATCACAGACGACCACGTCGTGTTGATTAAGGATATGTTGGCATTCGTGAAGAAGTTCCGACACAGATTCAAGCAGGGGCGGGAGATTGAGCACGTGGGTGGTATGTGTTACAATTGTTTGACTTTATTTAATAGTCCCACCATCCGCGAGGCACACACTCAGGCCTGTACTGCTCAAACCACTGTCGAATACCTAGAACCCGGCCAATTTAAACAGTTTACTTAAGTTAAAGCTCTGCTGCCAATCTCGCACATGGCTTTCCTGGATTTTGAGGCGTATAATATTCAACTGAAGACCGGAGAAGACGATCCGAGAATAGTATCTTGGAAGAAAGCTTTCACTTACTGCTACGTGATCGTTGACGGTAGAACGGGGGAATATTGTACCCATAGACTAAGTCACGGAGAGAAATGCGTTGATGATTGTTTGCAGAACATGAACCGGGACTGGGCGTTATTGCGTGAACGAATGCGTGCGTATCCTTTACATATGACTCCTGAATCCACCCATAAGTTTGAAGCGAGCACTCATTGAGAAGGATGTAACGTCGAATTCAAGGCTGGAGTCACAAAAATGCGACATCACGCTCATTTTGTGGCACGGGACAACTTTGTGTGTGCACTGTGTCAACAGTGTATTTTGAATATGCAATTTAAGGAGCCAACTTTAACAGTGTTCGTACACAATTTGTCATATGACATTGCCCTGTTCTTGAAAGAGGCGGGGGCTCAGCATGATTTTGAAATTCTGAAACGCGAGCGTAGTAAATTTTACTCGGCCTGATCGGGCAATCTGAGATTCGTGGATAGCAACAACGTGATTAGAGGGACCCTTTCTAGTCTCGCCTTGAGTTATATCAAACAGAAAGGTTCCCTCGAAATCGCACGTCAGTTGTTAACCCAGTATTCTCGGGATTGTCTCGATTTAGTTTTGGGTACGGGTAAACAGTACTACCCTTATGATTATGTGATGGGTTTCAATATCCTGCGAAAGCCCGGCATCCCTTCTCGAGAGTGTTTCGATTCGGAACTTATGGGAGAAACCCTTTCCATCGGGGGCTATGCACACGTGGTCAAGGTTTGGAACGCCGCTAATTGCACCAATCTTCTAGATTACACCATTTTGTATTTGTTAATGGATGTGGGATTATTAGCCGACGTTTATTTAGCTTGGAGGAAGGCTGCCATGGTGCAATTTGGACTAGACCCCGCCCGTTACCTGACTTCTTCCTCTCTCTCACTCGATGCTTTCCTATATTCCTCTAAAATTCGTCTCCCCCTCATTTCGAAAGGTGAACTCTATCAATTAATTTGTAAAAACATCCACGGCGGTTTTTGTAGTCTAGTTCGAAGGCAATGCGTAGCTAATAATCCAGAGTTAAATCCCAGTTTTAGGGAGGGTGATCCTCAATCATATATATTATACGTTGATTTCACCAGTTTGTATCCCACAGTTATGAGTAAATACAAAATGCCCTTGGGTGAAATAACTGAACTTTCCCCTGTCGAATTAGAAAGTTTTGTTGATAGCGATATTACCGCCATTGATTCACAGGGTGAATACGGTTACTTCATACTGCTCGATACCAGTTAGACGGGATGTTGCTCTAAAGACGGATGATCTCCCTCTCGCCATTCATCACATGAATGTGACTCACCAGGATCTATCGCCCTATAGTAAAAACCTAATGAATAAGTTCATTTACCCATGCATAATCACTTGATCTGTCTTCCCTTATTACAAACGTTGATAAGGCTCAGTCTCGAAGTTGATGTAATAAGGAAAGTGTAAAAATTCAAACAGGATTTTTATTTGAGGGAACATATTCTGGAGAATGCCGAAAGGCGTGCTAAAGAGACCGATCCGGACAAGAGGAACAGCATCAAAATCATGATGAATGGTCTTTTCGGTGTCACTATTAAAAATTCATTGAATTATTCTACCTGAACTGTCATCACCACCGGTGAAGCCTCTCTCCTCAGGAATGTGTCCAAACACACGTACAAGTCTTTTGAAAAACTGGGTAACGACAGGTACATTGTAAACCATTGCAAGGAGTCTGTTATGGCTGAATCCCCGATTTATATCGGTTTCAGTATACTAGACATGGCGAAGGATATGATGTATCGGTTCTATTACGACGTTCTTCGAAAGCAGTATGGACACCGAGTTCAGCTCCTTTATACCGACACTGACAGCTTGATCTTTTCCCTGGTGACTGATAACCTCAATCGGGAACTGAAGGGTGTGCTCAAACCTTACATGGATTTGAGTAATTTCCCCAAAACTCACGAATTGTATGATGAGTCACGAAGGGGGAACTCGGGTTAGTGAAGGTTGAAACGGGGGCTGAACTCAAGAGGGAATTTATCGGAGTTAAACCTAAAGTTTATTCATAGTTCTTCCGACGGGAAACTAGTCGTAGGTAACGTACCTTGAAAAGGTGTTAACAAAGGGTGCCGGCAAAAGAACCCATTATGCATGACCAGTAAAATCGAGCTGTATTCGAAAAGAATGAGATTACTTATACTCGTGTGCACAATTTGCAAAGAGTAGGAGGCACGATGTGTCATAACGAGCCAGCGAAAAGGTATCTCTCTGTCCTTTAGAGGACAGATATTATGTGACACCTTATAAATCGTTGGCGTATGGACATCCAGACATTGGGGTGGAGGAGGGTATAGTGGAGGAGGGGGAGGGGGAGGGGGAGGGGGAGGTGGGAGGAGGAGGAGGCAGCTAGAGAGGTAGTGGTGGCGCCGGTAGTAGCGGCAATCTCTCCATTTTAAATATTCCCGCTCCTAGCACCTCGAGAATTCCTACTCCTCCTATTCCTCCGACCCTACATCCATCGCATCATGTCCCACGGGTGAAAGGATGTTAATTCCTCTCTCTCTTCGACGTCTTTGACTTCTCCTCGACGGGAAATGGTTTCACCCTCTCCTCCAGTTAAACGGGGTCGTATCACACCTTGACCGGGTGTCATAGTTTGTATATACTATATATTTTATCCTATTCATATATTTTTAATATATTATATTGTATATAATGTTTTTTTTATATATAATCATATACACAGTTAGTTTTTTATATTTTTGAATTATTATATTGTATTTTTTATTATAGTTTGCATTTTTACTGTACGTTCTATTTTTATATTGTAGGAAAAACCTGCATGTATTTCATTATGAAAATTAAACAAATATTATTGCCGTCAACTTCCATTCACCCTAATTATTATTAAGGCTTGTATATAAAAAGGAGCGCGTAAAGTACACAACTATACTCTTAAACGCGCTAACATCATGGCCGCGACAGGTCCCTTCCCTGGGCAGTTGTTAGACCCGTTCGCTAATCCCGCTCGTATTATCATTCCGGGGTTTAGTAACAGTGGCAAGTCCGTCCTATGTCAAAAAATCATTGAACTCTATGAAACGCGTTTCCAATACATTTTATATTGCGGGGTATCTGAACACCCCCTCGAAACGCATCCCTCAATAGGGTCCCCATAATTTCAAAGTATCCAAAAGAAATTTAAAATTCACCCTTTTGAATTAGAATGAAAAAGGGGGAGATGGAGGTTAATAAAGGTCTATTATTCATAATAGATGATTGCTTCCTCGAGGCTAGTGATAATAAATTTGTCACTAACGCCTTCACAGCGGGACGTCATTCATCTATTTCAGTTATATTCATAACGCAGAATATGTTTCATTCGGGCAAGTTTAGTAGAAGTATAAAGCTTGAATTGCTCACATTATATTCTAATGAAAAATCGTGATTTTAGTCAAATTGAAACTTTAGGTCGGCAGTTATTCGGCTGTCAAAAAGCTTCAGCCTTTTCAGACATATATAAAAAGGCCCTATCACATAACTGCTACAGTTATTTGTTAGTAGACTTCGCTCCGTCAACACCTGAACTGTTACAGCTCCGAACTAATATTCTGGGTGAAACGGAATATCAAATAGCTTGCCAATATGGATAAAGAACGGATAAAACTGCTAAAAAAAAACTTGTACGGAGATGCAGGGCGGGGTGTGGGAAGTTTCAGCGGGGTGGACTCTTTATTCAGAGTAGCGAAAAATCTGAATAGCCAAATTACGCGTGAAAATGTTAAAGAATTCTTACGTGGGCAAAAGTCTTACACACTGCATAAAGTCACTCGAAAAAAATTCCCCAGAAGAAAAATCATGTCACCTAAACCGAGAGTTATAGCGAGCACCGATTTAGCTGATATGTCCAAATTAGCTCGGTATAATAATGGGTTTAAATATTTGCTAGTCTTTATTGACGTGTTTTCCAGATATCTACAAATTGTTCCCTTGAAAAAGAAGGATGGTGTTACTATGCGTCGCGCTTTGAAGAAGGTTATCGAATCTACCGAATTTTCGGGAATTTCACGTTTGAATAGTGATGAGGGTAGGGAATATTATAACAAACACGTCAGAGAATATCTAGATAGTAAAAATATAAAATTATATAGCGTTTATTTGAGAGAAATCAAATCCTCTATAGCTGAAAGAGTCATAAGGACTATTAAGGGTCGGATATATAGATATCTCACACATAAGAATACCTTAAAATACATTAGCGTCTTGCGCTACATTGTTCAGAGTTATTATCATACCCCCTATAGAAGTTTGGGTCGCACCCCGCAAGAGTTTCACGCATTAACAGCTAGAGATGACATTGAACGTCAATTCTCGAGTATGTATAAAAAGGCTGTTCTCGTTAATCCTCCCCCCATTTCGCTCTTGAATGTTGGAGACGTTTTACGTATTGCCGATGAGCGTCGCAACGCAATTTTTAGGAGGGGATGTACAATTCAAAATACTCTGGAAATTCTTAAAATCCGAAAAGTGGATACAACGCAAAATCCGGTCGTATACTTCTTGGAAGATTTAGCGGGTGAAGAAATAAAGGGCGCATTTTATTGTGAAGAATTAATTCGCACAAATCTACCAGAAACGTATGATATCACTATTCTGGGAAGGAGGAGGAAAGATAATAAAGCTCAATATTACGTTCATTGGAAAGGTTATCCGAGTCAATTCAATTCCTGGGTTGATGAATCTCAAATTGTATGGATATGAACCATAAGCAACCTTTAATACGTAAAAATAAAAACTTTATTTTATTCATCTCTGGTTTATCACCCAGTGAAAGAAGTAAAGTTATTCCCATCTTAAATGGTGGTTTGGTGTCTACTCACTCGGAAATTTGTAGAAATTTTCTTTGTGGTAATCTAACTCAAGATAAGAAGTTTATTAAACACTTAAGAAATTGTCGAAGAGAAATTCATCTTGTGTCCTTGAAAACAACGTCCATATCTAAGAAGAAAAATATACTGAAAAGTCGTAAAGGGGGAACTATTCTATCGGTGTTATTGCCTATTGCTGCGAGTTTGGTAGGGAGTCTTTTTAATTGAAAATGAATGAGTTTTACGTTATCCCTGCCATTGCCTACGAGAGGTTAATTAATAGAAAAGAGGTTTGTGATGGTGATACTAATAGCCTGGAGGGTACTGGCAAGTTGGATATGGCAGCTGTTAGTAGTAGCGGACACGTCTCCCTTAATATCCTAAAACCACCTATGCCGGCTATATCGTTCACGGGACCTCCTCCTCCCCCTCCTCCTGTAGGTGCAGTGATTGGAGGGGAGGTGGTAAACGCCCCCATTACGTTGAAAACAATTAAAGGGGACATGACTCGCAAAAAGAGCAATCCCGATTTAACAGGTATTATTCCAATATTTTTTAAAGAACCTCAAAAGTCATACGTTACGGCTTTTGTTAAGCACTTAGAAGATTCTAACACGGTTGAATGGAATGAAGAAGAAGATTTTAAAACTCATCCGCTCGGGGCAGTTATAATATTTTAGATATAGCTCGAGAATTTCAAGGGAATAAAAAACCCACATTGATAATATTTCGAATTATCGCTACTTCATTGAAATGGCAGGGGTTAAAGATTGGATGTTAAGGAATATATTTTTCCATAAAAACAAATCGAGGAGGAGGGGGAGAGGAAGGAGGGGGAGGGGTGGGAAGGTGAGGGCGGGACATGCGAAAAACAAGATGGCGAGTGTGTGGGTGGCTTATTAACATTTTAGGAACAATGATACCGCAGCTGTTTTAGGTCACGAATGACTGATTTTGATAAAATGAGATCATGTGTGAATAACCTTTGGCGTGAGGGAATGATAAGACTTGATGCTTCATCACAACTGGTTTGTAATCAGTGATTGTGATAGAGAGATCTCGGGTTGCGAGGCTTTCGTAGCTCATTATCTCTTGAAGGATTGTCACATCAAGACGTGAACTCTCGCCGTGGCTTCATCAACCTCCTCGTGCAAGTTAGTTTTCGGGAACTTGTCCTCAGTGATGAAATGAGCAAAATTGGTAAAATATGTTGCGTGGCTATAATGAAAAAGAATTTATCCCTGTTGGAGGAAAGGTGTGTGGAAGATTTATATATGAAAAACTTGTTAGCTAAATTTAAAAGCTTTGAGGTGTTAGATGAAACGAAGTCTTTGATACACGGTCAGGAAAGTGCTGGAGAAGATGTTTGTGGTATATACTAGGGCTGTGATGTGAAGGAACAGGTTAGAAAATATATAGTAGCCGTATGTTTCGTTGAAGTATTGTTTTTGAAAAAGCGAATGCGTATATTATCACGTTCGTGCTTGTACAGTTTTTTTCTAATGTATGTTTTTGTATGGAATATTAATTCATTCCCCTGTATTTAGCATTGGTTACAAATATAAAATAACGATTCCTTCTGTAATTTGATTTTTCAACCTCTTTCAAACTCGGTATAATAAATAAACAAAATTGAAATGTGTACCTTTGTCCTCGTATTCGCCATGGAGATTATGACTCAAATTCTATGATAAATAAAATTTCACGTGGGGGTGAAGTCAGCTTGGCAGATATGGCGATAAGGTCTCGTTTCTTCGTGTGTGTGTGTGTGCGTGATTCATCATCAGATAACATTGACCCTGTTGGTTATTGGGGGAGATATCAAATTGATAAATATATGTATCACATGAGGATGAAGTCAGTCTCCAAATATCCTTTTATCATGATACTCTATATATATAAGCAGCTGTATATATATAGTATATATATATATATATATATATATATATATATATATATATATATATATATATATATATATATATATATATATAATATATATATATATATATATATATATATATATATATATATATATATATATATATATAACAAAATGTACCGGCTGAGAGAGAGGGAGAGGGAGGGAGGGAGGGAGGGAGGGAGAGAGAGAGAGAGAGAGAGAGAGAGAGAGACTATATTCGCAATGTGCATATATAAATTTAGAGATTTTATAGGAGGAGGTGAGGTAAAACGTCCCCGTTACGTTGAAAACAATTAAAGGGGACATGAGTCGCAAAAAATCATTCCCGTAGAGTTACGTGACGTCACAGGGGTAGAAAAAGTGGAGTCAATTTGGGGTGAGGGGGGTTGAAATATTGGTTTTTATTCCCGTAGAGTTACATGACGTCACGGAGAGGGTAGGAAAGGTGGAGTCAATTTGGGGTCGGGGGTTGAAAGGATGTTTTATTATTCCCGGAGAGTTACGTGACGTCACAGGGGTAGAAAAGTGGAGTCAATTTGGGGTGGGGTTGAAATGTTAGTTTTATTCCCGTAGAGTTACGTGACGTCACAGGGGGTGGGAAAGGTGGAGTCATTTGTGGGGGGGTGGTCGGGGTTGAAAATATGGTTTTATTCCCCTAGAGTTACGTGATGTCACAGGTGTAGAACAGTGGAGTCAATTTGGGTCGGTGGTGGCAGGTTGAAATGTTGGATTTTTATTCCCCGTAGAGTTACAGGTGGCCACGCCCCCAACCCCCTTTTCGACATCAATAATGTGGAGTTCGGATATTGGGGTCAAGGGTGGCCACACCCCCTTTTACCACCTCATCTACGTATATCAGCTTATAAGACAAGTGGAGGGTCTATTTGGGGGTTAGGGGAGGCCACGCCCCCTAATATGAGATCATGTACGTACATGAGCTTGTAAGACAAATGGAGTCAATTATGAGCTCATGTACGTACATGAGCTTATAATACATATGGAGTCAATTTGGGGTCGGGGTGGCCACGCACCCCAGAATAGTGGATCTATATGGGTCCATGGGTGGCCACGCCCCCCAGGAATTATTCAAGTCTGGAGTCTATTTGGGGTCGGGTGGCCACGCCCCTTTTGGGTTTTGTTGCCCCGCCCCTTTTTAGGCCTCACGTACGTACATGAGCTTATCATGTGGTGGGAGGGGGGTAGCACGCCCCTTTGGGGGTTTGGGGGGGTGGGGGGGCTGGCGGGGGCTGGGGCTAGAAAAGAAAATGGAGTCTATATGGGGTCTTCCTCTACTCCCAGTGAGAATGCAGGCTATCCTCCATAAAACAAAGAATATTCCTGAAAAAAAAAAGCTGCAAATATCAGGTATTCCATGCTCCTTTCACAACTTTTCTTATCCCACGACGTTGCAACGGCATGTCCTGTTCTGTCGCTGATCTTTTCTCTTGATTACATCCGCGAAAACACCAAACAGCCCAGTCACGGTGACATAACATAGCAAAGTTTCAAATCCACTCCTACAATAAACCAGCAGCTTATTCTAAACATCGACCTCGCTCTCATCATAGAAGCTTGCATTCATTCTATACAAATTTCACTGTACACCTTGCATCCACAGCAAGCCACACTGCATAGCTGTTAAATCTGCCTATGCTTATTTCAAGTAAATATGCACCTAACATATTTTTTCACTTTAACTCCCAAACTTTTCACTCAGCTGCTTGCTACATAAAAAAAAAAATTATAAATGCCCTCTGTTCCATCTATTTCTCATATAACTCTCTCTCTCTCTCTCTCTCTCTCTCTCTCTCTCTCTCTAGAATAGAGACAAGTTAGAGTTGTAATGATCATCTTCTCCAGGTCTCCTCACCTCATTGCTGGCCTATGTTCAACATCGGAACTCAGAGACTTTCGTCAAGAGGAGAAGTGAGAAACCGGGTAAGTAAAAAATCACAACGATCTTTAACTCTTGCCTTCTTCAAAGAGAATGTATGTATGTATGAATGGACAAATTATGTATGTATGTACGTATCTACGGGCGCGCGCACACCACACACACACACACACACACACACACATATATATATATATATATATATATATATATATATATATATATATCTATAATATACGTATAATATATTATATATATATATATATATATATATATATATATATATATATATATATATATATATATATATATTGAAAGCTAGTATTTGTTCCCAATTGGTTGGTGACCTTAAACACGTAACATCCCTGCATCCCAGGAGTTAAGTGTGGTCCCTAGTTTCCACAGGAGCAGAGACTCATCTGTCATATAATATGGAGCATTTCCTCTCACCAATATGCACACATCTCTTCACCAGGCCTTTTACAGATAAAGAGATGCTGCCTGAGGTGACTGTAGGCGTTTGGTAAATGTAGACGTTTTGAAGATTTGTTGAATGTGGAGGTAGGACCATTTCATGAGACAAATATAGGGATTACCACAAGTGTGAGGATGTTCGGGGAAATCAATTGCTTTGGACATAATGAGGACAAGTAAGAGCTTGATTTGGTAGATGACCATGATGTATGAAATTATGTTTAGTGAAAGAAAATGTCCAAATAAAACAAATCTAATTCTCTATTGGTTGATGCGTATGGACGCAGAAAACGCGAGAGTGGACTGGCACCAGGAACAGATTACTATAAGGAACTGAGTGACAATCTCCCCTCCGTTTTGAGAATAATGCCCAATGGCACTCTAGATCTGCTTCCAACTTCCAGGCTTCAGGTAATTTCTGTTTTAATTTCTTTGTTATTTGCACGTTCTTTTGTTTTATCGTTGAAACCATGTGTACTATAATTAGAACTACTATTACCATCATTATAAGATAACGATGCAAAAATAATCTCGGTAGTGGCCAGCAAGACTTTTCAGAAATGAGTTCATATAAATAACAATAGTTAAAAAATACAATATCATACGTGGATTGATCTCTCATAGTTAAAACTAAATAAAATAATAAATATATAGGTAAATCATAAATGAAGGGTATTTCAAAAAGTGTTGAGCATCACACAGAAAGCATCAGGGGTAAAAACGATCCATGAATTATCTTCGAACACAGAATCTCCTCATTTCAACGCACGTGCCCACCAACGTTCAAGCATTTCTCTCCGGTCGTGTGAAAAGCTGGCACCGAGACCTTCAAGCATTTCAGCATGAACGACTCATCATTCCTCATAAAATGGTGTCCACTCTAGTGAGATTTGAATTAACAGGACGCCTACTGACATTTTCCCTTGTGTCTCATCTTGGTGGGTTTTCAGGTGCAGCAAATTCGATGTGTATCATCGATCGTGTTGATACGTCTTGCTCTAAACATTTAAAGAAAGTTTTTGCACACGTTATCTCTCCATGAACCAAACTGTGCTTATGATCTTTTCATTATTATATCTCTTATTCATTCAAACATTACTTTAAGGACGGCATTAGTTGTCACTTTCATTTCATTATTTGGACTGTTTCCTTTCCCTCAACAGATAACCGGTGGAAGGCTGAGCTATCTGGACTGCAGGATAAGGCTGTATGATGCAGCTGATGTGAAGAAATGTTCGGCACTGCGCCGAAAAGGCCAAGATGGTCCTTTGTGGATGGCCTTTTATGGCGATTCCAAAGTTCGAGACAAATTCGCAATGTTCCTTGAAAAGACTCCAAATTTCAACTGGTATATCTATAATAACACTCTAAAGGTAGGAAATATTACATCAATACTTGTTGCCTATATACGTTCATCCATGTATTTAGTTATGTTCGTATTAATTATGTGGCGGTCTTTGGTTCTCCTATATTCAGTGAGTATTTCTTAAATTTACAAATCCATAATGCTAGTATACAGCTATACGCAACCACAAAATTAAGTTATATGCTTTCAATATTATCCTCTGTTAATTTTCCTTGAAAACTTGCAATCAAAATTTCACACAAAATTCGTCTGGCCAAGTCTGAGAGTTGTTATGGAACAGAATTTTCGATATCTGATTTTTTTTTCGTTTTAAGTGGTAGAGTCAAAAATATAAATACCTATATTTCACAACCAACGACTTCCACCAGGATATCTTCCTTTATGTTTGAAAATAACATACAAGTGCGTTTGACCATAGGATCTCATTCACGTAGAACTGGTATAGTAGGAGGAGTAAGCATTTGAATTCGTTCATGTTCATGAAAATTAAAGGGGTTAGAAAGAATGCATTTTGGTTAAGAGGGATCTGCACACTGTAATTTATTTTATAAAGATATTGATAAGAGGGTTCTTTGAGCCTCGTGACTAGACGTATGTCTTTCATTCTCCCTCCTCGTCCTTGTATTCTGGAGCATCAAAAGATCAGAGCAGCTGCCTAAAAACATAAATAATACAACAGACACCATCATAGACTAAGGGCAGTTGCTCCCAATTAAAAGAAAAGACAATAAGAAACTTTGCGGGAAAATCATTATCAGTGAATCTGTTATATTTTTCAATAATAACCATTTAATTTACCTGAAGTTACGCTTGTTCTTATTTGACAGGAAAAGACATCAACCACATGGAAGGCGTACACCTTGATACATGGCTATAAAATTCACTACTCTCTAAGTGTTGCAGGAGACCAAGACGCCAAATTAGATTTCATTTGGGCACCAATAGGATTTGAGATCTACAATAAGTCAGCACCAAGAGAAAGTGCCAAGCGTGGTTGTCGTAGGTAAACAAATTGTTATAATTATTTTTTCTAAATGGAATACACACACACACACACACACACACACATACACACACACACAACACACACACACACACACACACACAGAAAGTATACAGCCATTTGAAACATTGGAGTGCAAGATCTTTCAGGTTTATTGTAGTGTACAGTCAAGCAAACTACATACAACTGAAGATTAATAAATCCCATGCCAGTCTGGCCAAAGTAAGATTAATCACAATCCATACATGGAATCTTATTAACAATGTTGTTGCTTTATTGACGCCACTTTCTAATGAGCAGAGTAACACTGTGCGTATATGAAAACTCATGATAACATAATTTTAAAATATTGTTTCTAGAAATCTATTAGAATTTGCACTAATGAAGCTAACAAAGAAGATTAATATTAATTTGACCTCAGATCGATATACATTTAACCCCATTCTGAAGGTGCTTGAAGTTCATCTAAAAGAGAAACTAAAGAAGCTCAGTAATCCTCTTTAATGTTTTACGCCACTTCCTGTTTTATCTAGTACCTGAGTTGATCTTAAGCCCGCCACTAACGTTCAGTTACGCCTGCGCAGTTTTAACTGCACAGTTGGACTGGGCAGTTATAACTGAACGTTAGTGTGGACAACCTGCAGTTTTTCTGGCCTGCGCAGGCGTCCTGAATAAGTAGCTCATCTCAATCGATGAACCTCAGTCCAAACGGGTGCGCATGCGCATTGCAACTTTAATGTGGTGGAGGCAACTTTTTTGGGTCAGTTCGCTGTCCGTCTGCGGACAGATAACGTACTAATTAAGAACATTGAGATGGGTTTTATTAAATTGAAAAGTGTTTATACCTAAATTGATGATATATTGGATGCATTTGTTTTTAATAATTGATAATTAAGTCAGAATAATATATATTTATAATTTTGCCATTTTGCCACGGGAAAAATAATAGTGAATATGAATGAGACTTTGCTTTGGAAAGTCAAATCCAAAGGCTATCGTAACAGATTAAGCCCATGTATGTTTTTTCGTAGTTATAAACCAAATATGCAAGACAGTTTTTCAATGAGAATAAATATTTATTATGGCAAAATAATGTAAAACAAGAATAGGCCTATATGCGTCTATTCATAATTATGCACCTTATATGTAATTAATTTTAAATTGAGAACAAAATAATATTCTACTTTCTGACGAAACAAAATCATCAAAATTGGACTCTGTGCGTTTTTCCGCTTTGAAATGAAATTAGACTAATCAACACAGCAATGAAACACCGGAAGATAAATAGTAAACTAACAACTTTCATTCATTGTAACACGTCATAAGAAAGTCTATCTTTAAACGAAAACAAATCAATATTAACCATTTTAATGTAATAGAAAATATTAGGCCTAGTATATGTGCCATCTTTGAAACGAAAGCAAACGATTACGATCTTAATTATCTTTCCATGGAACTCTTCCTTCTTTCATGAAATATTCAATAAACATTATGAAAGTCCTTGGGGCCAAATTTAAACTCTTAACAAATTCATATGGGAGTATTGAATTCGTTTTTAACAATCACTCTTTCATTGGACGTCTTACTTGACGTTTATGAGATATTTTTATGATGTCAGCAAGCCAATTACAGCCAGAGCATCGTGTGTTGACGCCATGGTTCCTACGGAGAACTGAGGAAATGGCCTCATTCGTTAGTGGCGAAGATTTGCCTGCACAGTCCGACTGTGCAGTTATAACTGTGAAAGCATAACTGAACGTTAGTGGCGGGCTTTAGACAGCTCATCCACACCTGAAGCACAGCTAACTAAAAAGTATTATTATATATATATATAAATATATATAATATATATATATAGTATATAATATAGTATATTATATAGTATATATATATCTATAAATATATATATATAGTATAATATAATATATATATAGTATATATATAAATATATATAATATATATATATATAATATATAATATATTATATATATATATATATATATATATATATATATATATATATATATATATATATATATATTATATATATATAATATATTATATATATACCTTTCTTTGTTGTTTGTAAGATCTGATCCTTTTTTAATTACTTTATTCCGCTGTATATAGTTTGCTTTAAAATTTCTTGGAGTCCAGTCGAAAGATCTCGTTCTCAGTTGTTTCACTTTCCGCGTGACTAAATATATTCCGTTTATATTGTTGTACAGTGATGCTCAAATCTGACGCGACATGATGCTTTTTGCTTTTTGTATCGTCTAGAATCTCAGGCTCAACGTAACATTCCCAAGTAGTGCTAAACTTCTGTTTTTCATTTCTAATGTCATGCATATCGACAGGTTCGGGAATTGACAGCTAGCACTATTCTCCTTGCGGTTCTATAAATATGATCTCTTTTATCCACTTGTATAATTCGTAATCCGTGTGATTTGAATTTTTTTTTTTTTTACATTGCGGAGTTTAAAGTATGGTGTGATGAGGTTAGTGGTGCTATCAATGACAGCACACTAAACAGGCTTCTTTGGCTGGTCAACGTAACCACCTCTGCAGCATTATATCAGTAGAACTAATAACCTCAACAGTCATCATAACAACATTTTCAAAATACGAATATGAATTGTAATAAGTTTTCTCTGAATGTTGAAGTTTTAGGCTGTGTTTAGCTAAGCTGACTGGATGTTGCAAAATTATTTATAGGCCTAAAAAATAACCTCGCCTTCTGATATGTAATCTCTGTTACTAATGAATTTATTTGAAGGGATTACCTGTTCTTTGAGAAATAAAAGATGATGATGAATTTGATTATATGGAGAAGATAACTATTAACCGAAATATCTATTAGTATTATTATTTTCAAAGTGTATGAAACACTCGTTTTTTAACTGGCTTGAAATATTATTTTCTTAAAAGTCTTTCTGCTCCTTTTTGGTGTATAATTTATTCTTTCATAAGGTAGCTTGAAGTGCAAGAATGTGTAGATACCTCATTTGCTCTCTTAATAGAAATTGTTAATATACAGATGTGAATGCTAAGTGTAAAGTAAAGAAATCTAACACACCTAGGCCAAGGAACAAGGTCTTAGGTTTAACAAAAGAATAATGGCATGGGCGAATATTTGCTAGTAAGCCATCATTTTTGTGGTATTTAAGAAATATAACAAATAGCTTTGCATGAAAATCCTAATATTCCTCTAACACATATAAAATCAATGTTTTCAAGATAATTTCATTGTTGCTTCTCATTGTAGACCTATGTTACACCAGGCGGTTCTTGTTGCACCGCCACTCTAATGGTTTATATTAATGGGCGCATTCTACTTTTGTATATACATATTTACAATTTTTCAGCGTTCAGGCGTAAAAACATTCAAATAGGACTATCTCAAATTTTATGCTTGCTATGGAAGCAATCTTAATGTTATGAAATTTTTTAAAGTTTTTTTTTATTTAACATTTAAACCAACGTTTGATGACGACTTCGTTTCGGTCAAATGCATCAGCGATGAGTGAACAAAACCTTTGGAAATGTTTCGTGTTTTTTTTTGAAATTTTGCGACATGTGACATTTACTTACAGTTTCGAAATAAATGACAGATTTCACTCTTATGGAACATATTATGGCCTAATTATATGTAATAATCGTGTTTTAGCATTGAAATAATAGATATGGTGCAAGTTAGGTTGCCAGTTAGTGAATTTTGAACGAAATCCTATGCAATCATATACCATCAGTTCTGAGCATAGCTGTACATTACATTTGTATGTTAGGAGACAACAGACTGTTTATCTTAAGATCATTTTCCCCAAGTGATTTTTTTTTATTGAATTAACGTGTCGACACCAAATGTGAAAAATGACCGATTTTCAACCCACAAAGGTTTTGGATCATGGTCCATGAGTTCTGGAGCAACGACTGACAGTGAGACTCTGAACAAATATTCCGACTATGCAGACGTATGGCGAAGTATGGCGAAGGTCCTCAGTGTTCTTGCTGCACGCACCAACGTGCTTGCTTGGGCGCAGTCGAGAAGCAGGTGAGTAGTTTTTATGCTCTCCAGATGTGTGTCTAGGGAGACTGCTAGTGGTCTGTAGTAGGTATTTTTCCTTGTTTGATGGTTTCATACGCCATCTTTTCTCTGAAATAGGAAATGCTAACGGCAACTGACTTTTAAAAATAGTAAAAGGAATTTTTTGCCAAATAGAATAAGTATTTGAATGGTGAGTAACGAAAGAAAAAATCTTTTACGTAAATGGTATATGAATTTCCATATTAAAAAATTCCTTTTCTGTTTTTCTGTCTCTTGCAGAGATTATGTGGTTGTATCTCGTGTTACTGCCGCCAGTGCGAATAATGAGGCCGGTTCGAAGAAGCATGAAAAAGCGGCGCTCATTCAAAAACTAACTCGACTTCTTTATTACACTCGACTTTTCTCTTCGACGGCCGAATGGACCGACGAAGTCATGGTAACATTCCACAAACTTAGTTAAGAGAAAAGTCACGAGATCATTATATAAGTAAACTCTCAAACTCGCTAAGTGGTTAGAATTTTGCTATGAGCATTCCGTTGAAATATACTCACTTCGTCAAGGAGTCAAACACTTGATGCCTTTCTATTATGGTGAGATATGTCCTCGTCCAAAAATCCCTTTACAGATCCACCCCTTGCTGCGTTGAAAACTGTTTTTGCAGATATAACAGTGCTTCTGTATATATACATACATGCCTCTCGATGGTGTATTAAATGTTGTGAAGATCTTCCTTCACAAGCAAGTCAGGTGTGTCTCAGTAAAGTTAATGATCTTAGTCTTGGCCTAAAACCTTCCGATATCAAACAATCTACCTTCTATTCTAGAGCTTATAAGCTCTTTTTTCGTTATTTCCAAATATAGGATTTAATCAATATGGGAACTGTACTATATATAACACTGCTGCCAGTCTTATATATCCATTTTTCAGACAGCATTGTTGAACGTTGCTTGTGGGCTACTAAGTTTTTCATTGCAACGTTAAATACAATGTAGAGCAGAACAGTTTCTCCACGACATTTTCTTTTATTTATCTTACAGACAAAACTCATGCCTACAGTAAACAATAATGGCAAAAGCCACATTAACTTTCTGAATGTATGCGTTCTCAACAATTCCGACTGGTATGTTACTTCCATAATTGCGTAAAATATTTCTTGAAGTCCATTCTGACACTGTTCCATAAATTCAGAACCTATAAACTCTTGAGGACGTTCTCCCCTATTCAGCAGAGTTTCTTCACCCCAAACAAAATTTCCAGAGTGATCCCTCAATCAACCCTTAAAAACCCCATTAGTTCCTTGACTGAGACCTTGGCGTCATTTAAAGTATCCGCAATATCTAAATTACATATTCTCTCCAGCATGGGTAAGTCTTTTGTCTTAACAAGATTAATTTCGGAATCTGCGCCATATGCAAATTCATTTTACTGAATCTAACGAACCATTTCCTTTTATGTCAGGAGTAAGGATTGTTACATGCTCCAAGAAAGGGATAGATAGCCTATACCTACTGCTTTTTATATGTCACTACATTTCCTTAATGCTTTCATTGTCAGCATCAATTTGCTTTTGATGAGGAATCCTTCCAGAACTGATTTTCGGTCTCTGGCGTCACTCATAAAACTGTTAAGGATATCCCGAAGTACATTCAAAGGCATATGAGTTGCTCTCTGCACCACCTTGCTGAGGACAGTTTTCTTGATTTACCTTGTCTGAGACATCGTTATGTCGACGTGCATATAAATGTACAAGCTTATTCAAATGCACAAATCAGCATGCGTACTTCATAATACCTACGTAGATATTTTGAATAAGAACAATTTAAATTTAAAAGTAAGTCACATTCTGCTCATTCTCTACAGCACATGGCTCTACGGAACACCGGTGTCACCATCTGGGACTCGACGATGCCAATGAATCTCCTCAACATTCAAGAATGCCAAGTCCTTCGTGACTCGAGGATGACCACGTATCCTACTTACTTCGATCACAGTTGCCATGACGATATCCACAGCGACTCTTACACGGTCGAGGATGAGAACATGATGCTCATCAACTTGCTCTGCAATCAATATGTAGGAAAAGTCGAGGGGACCTATTGCTGTACAAAGTAAAAATTAAATTTTCATTGTATCCAAGAGTGTTTCATTCCTCATTGTAAACACGGTCAGCCACTTCCCAGTTATGTTCTATACCAGTGCCCATTCATCTCTCTCTCTCTCTCTCTCTCTCTCTCTCTCTCAATAATCGTCACAGAAAACGAGAAGATATGAACTTTCCATATTTCCATTTTCTGTTTGTTATTGTATTTAACATGTAAATTTGGACTTTGGTTTTTACGCACCTTCAAGGAACTGTGATACTGCAAGTAGTCAATAAAAGTAAATAAAACATTACCGTTATAAACATATATTGGTATATTAAAACATAAAATTCATTCTTTAATTACCTAACTACATGTTTGCCCTTGCCACGTTTCATATTCCTCATTAAATTATAAAGATATTTCATTCGTAAGTATATATAAACGAACAAAAAAACTTGTAACATCAGCAGGAATACTGATACTAAATCTTTTAGAAAGGGTTGTTCAGCAACGTTCTCCCTCCCTCAGAGTTTCCTTATGGAATGCGCTGAAAATTTCTGGCTTATTAACTGAAAAAAGTTCAGGAATATGCCGAAGGTACAATTTCCTTATTTTTATTTACCAAATAAAGGTAGTTCATAAGAAACCTCTCTACAATATATGAGTATCTTCTTCAATTACTCTTTCGGCGTTTTTTTGTCATTTCTGTAACTGTATTCATAAATACTTTACCGCCATCTATAAGATCTTTTTCAAAATCAAAATCAAAATCCTAGAATATCTATGTAGTCTGAGATATATCCACCACTAACTCCCTTTCTCGTATTTTATTTTCTATAACATAATTTCCATAGTCAGGATCAGATGGTCTTTTATTCACTTACTGTGACATTCTTTCACTTACTACTTTTATATTCTTACCTAAGAATAACCTTTTAAGGCTAAACTTAAAATTGACTGCATTTGACTGGTCACGATGACAATTAATTTGTCTGATGCACTCAAAGAAATGTTCAAGATATTCTTGGTTTAATCCCTATGCCAATATGTAGTCTCTATGCGAAACTTCCATCAGACTATACAAAGCAATGATAGGCTCGCATGATAAAGTTGGACAAAGACCTTAGTTTTATAGTTTCGACTCTCATACTCATCAATTCACTTACATTATTAAGTATATACGTATTTGTTTATCTTCATCAAAAGCAAATCTGTTACCATTATCAAACTCCTCACATATTCGAGGAGTTCATATCATCAAATCAACTACTTATTATGAAAAAAATAAGATGAAACGTTTGTTTCCAGTTTTGATAAATTATCAGTCCCTTTTTTCCTTAGAGATTTAAGTGACTTGCCACAAGACCTAATTAATAACTGTACTACTAACTCAGCAACGCTTTGTTGACCACCTATTTAAAGGCATTTCATTAATATTATTCTTAGCATTTCACGCTTGTCAGCATCTGAAATATAATCTCCATCACCTAAAGAAAAAAGGACCTGAGTCTGAAATTGTTTTTAACTAATTGTATTAGATGTGGAACATCAGAAAAAAATTATACAAAAACGTCCCTCTGTGCCTTAGGATTTTTAAAGATATCTTAACTTTATGAGGATCGATTTTAGATTCTTTCCACTTTCGCAGGTAGGTAGATGCCAAGTCTTATATTAGAACCTTTAATTTTTGTGGATCCATTAGAACACCCATACATATCGTTATTTTTAGCATTTTCGAAGAGTGAATGGATTGAAAATATAGTAGGAAAAGGAGGTGAGCACGTCATAAATCCTGATGTCGACCTCACTTCTTGGAAGAAGCTAATAGGCAGCAGCATAGTTTAGGCAAGACCACGCGGAAGCGCTGGAAAGAAGTGAAGACTGGGAAGCAATAAATCTTATACCCAAGGGCGCACTAGCTCACCATTTCTTTCTAAACCGTGGTAACAAAATACGCAAGTACATTAGCTTTTTCGTAACGTAAACGTATTTACAATGCAAATTCAAATTTATTAAGGAAATGGGCTGATGCTGTTGTGTGAACCACTTCATTAGTTTAAAAATTACTCCATTCCATAGGTTTTTTTTTTTTTTTTTTTTTTTTTTTGCAGTTTTCAAAATATATAGTGATCTTTCAATAATACTTTACTTAAACTAAATTGGATGAAGTTTTAATCTCATTGGTGTCTTAGCAGAAAGAGAAAGTATGTATATAATATATATATTTATATATATATATATGATATATATTGTATATATATATATACATATATATATACATATATATATATATATATATATATATATATATATATATATATATACATATTATATACATAGAGCTACAAATGTCCTTTAATATCTAATTCACTATACCTCGGAATTAATATATTTTCATATATGCTTAACGGAAGGGGAATTTTATTAGGCGATGATAGAATTGTCGGCGCCCAGGCGCGAACCCAGGAGACCATACAAATCCAGGAACGTCAGTGAAGCTTTTACCCACTCCACCACCGCAAGAGGCTATAAGATAATGCCGTCTCTCACCCTCAAATACCTTTCGCTCTCAGGTAATAGCTGATTTGGAGCCAGCATTAACTCACCTCGACCTCGGTAGTGTTGTAGTGCTTAAGCATATATGAAAATATATTAATTCCGAGGTAGAGTGAATTAGATATTAAAGGACATTTGTAGCTCGATGTATGTATATGAATCACGGTAATGTGATATGACTTATATATATATATTATGTAAATATCTAATATATATATAATATATTCATATATATATATGTATGTATATATATATATATATATATATATATATATATATATATATATATATATATATATATGTATATATATATATATATATATATATATATGTATATATATATATATATATAATATACATTAGAAGGTACTTAGCATATGGAGAAGTAGGGGATGTGAAATTTGTCTTATAAAGTTCATTGATTCTTCTGTTAAAGGAAGTAGTACTGACTGACCTCGAGTGTCTGTTCTAAACAACTCTCATGTTAAATGAAGAGGCTTCATCTCAAAATGAATGGTTTTCGAATAGGCAATTGTCAGCGTAATAGGCAAAATGCATTGAGATATATAATTACAATAAGTTAAAATGATGTTTCCTATATATATATATATATATATATATATATATATATATATATATATGTATATATAATAAATATGTATATATATATATATATATATATATATATATATATAGTATATAGTATATATATACATACATACATACATATATATCACTTTTTACTTAAATTTCAAAAGTGCTGTTATATCAGTGATTGGCTATTATGTTGTGTTTAGGAACTTCGTAGCCCTAAACAGAGAGATTTAAGTAATATGCTTTTGTTTACGAAATGCATAACATCTGCATTAATTCATAATCATGTTACTGATTTCTTTAAGGCCTGAAGAAAACTGCCATGTCCTTTTACAGTTCTTCAATAAGTATTTCAATCTGACAAGAATCTAAGAAAAAAAAACTTGATGTGAGTTGTATGAAAGGAAAATCAACAGAAGAAGTTTAGTTACGTGGACGGTTCCCTGGGGATCAACTTCTGATAGAGAAAATCTCACCCGATTTTCCTGCTCTGGGGACGAATGACCGACTGCAGGCAAGATTCTTGATGTGCTTTCCGCACGCACAACTGCCCTTGCTTGCTTGCAGGGGCTCAGCAACGAAGGAGGTCAGTGATCCTTGACTGCAAACTGGATGGTCTCTCTGGCTAACTTTCTCGCGCCCTACTTTTAGGATACTAAATATTGAAAAGTGCGCTTATGAAGTCGAGATTTTGGAATAAAATGCAAAGTGAAATAGAATGAACAGTGAGTAACATTTAAACTGTAATCACTAAAATGATGTACCCTTCTTTTTATGTCAGTTTACATTCTGTATAATTTTAATCAGCATTTTTATTCTTAACACAAATGGGACGATGACTGCACTTTCGCACACCCTACACTTAAGAATATGCCCTTAGAAATGTATGGAACAGTTTCTTATCATAACAGAGAGAATAATTAGAGAAGCTAGGGCCTAATCTCCCTAAATGTAAGGGGTATCATACTAGTGTATATACCCCATTTATAAGATTCTCCAGATCAGAATTTCATAGTGGAAATATCTGATTATTATTTTCTTATCTTCAGAGGATAAGAGGACTTTACTCCTGATACTGGTAAACTGACCACATTGAGTCATGCGCAGACTACAGGATCTGCAGTAGCCAAAGAAATGTCATTTAGAATTTTACTTTACACTCGTCAAACGTATGTACGATAGATGTGCTTTGTGCACCTCACATGTGTATCAAATGGGAGTCGTCTATACGTCTTAGTGCGCTTGACTGTATTGTGAGATGCGTTTTTCCATTCGAATAAGAAGCAAATTCACATTTAAATTAAACACTCATTACATATAACACAGAAACTCTGTTTCTGCATGTACACTTTTTTTTCTTTGTACTTGATGTGTAGAGCTGCAGCACCGTTTCCTTGTTTCTGTATTTGAACTGCCTCTTTATGAATCCCACTAGGTTCTAAGCCTTCTTTTCAGCTTTTATGCACTGTTTACACCAAGGTCCTCTTCTTGTTCTACACTATTTGTCATTCCCAAGCAGCATGTAGTTGGCATGAGGGTTGTTTGTTCCTATTTGTAAAACTTTACACTTATCCACATTAAAAGGCATTTGCCATCTTTTTGACCACTTTCCTCTTTTCTTTAGATAATTTCTTAAAATTTCTACTGTCTCTGGGTCTGCTGCATTTACACCTAGTTTGGTGTCGTCCGCAAATTTGGCTATCCTGCTAGTTAATCCTACATCAATGTCATTAATACAAATAAAAAACAAAAGCGGGCCAAGGACAGAGCCCTAAAGAACTCCGCTTGTCACATCTGCCCATTCTGATTCTTCACCGTTTATTACGACTCTGTTAGCCAGTCTTCGATCCAGTCTCCTGTTTCTCCTACAATTCCTAAAGCTCTAACTTTTGCCATTAGTTTCTTGTGTGGAACTTTGTCAAAGACCTTTTGGAAATCTAAGTAGAGTATATCTGTTACTCTACTTCTGTCATAAATAATAAGCATGTTATGAAAAAACTCCAAGGGATTTGATAGGCAGGATGTATTTTGTCTGAAACCGTGTTGGCTGTTTAACAAGTTGTTTCTATCAATGTGATCCACAATTTGATCTGCTATTGTGGACTCAAATCTTACAAACTACCGATGTTAGACAGATTGGTCTATAAGAGAGAGACAGATAAGTCTATGAGAGAGAGAGAGAGAGAGAGAGAGAGAGAGACCAAAATGTATCTATTGCCCCGTCAGAATGCATGTCATCAGAGCAAAGGCATGGCTTAGTATTTCTCACTCTTCTGAGGTGAGACTGAGATTCTCTCTCTCTCTCTCTCTCCCTCTATCTTTCTGTAGCGTCCAGGGTTTCCCCTAATTCGAGAGCTAACCTCAGTCACAGGTAATAAATGCCGCCATCCATCTTGGCGTCGGACTCTGCGGGGGAGCGCAATTTACCACAAGTTAAAAACACACCTAAGAAAAATGCTTTCATCTCTGTCAGATGGAAAAGACTTTCTTGATATGTAAGGCTAATCATGAAAATCAGATTACAGTGAAGTCTGTTCACAAGTGATTTGCTAATTGAAGGGACTGTAATGAAACATTTTAAAAAAATCTGTGAGAAAAAAAATCATAATTTAAAGGCTACCAATCCAGTTGCCTAATGAACTTCGTCAACCCTTCCCCCCTGTAACCCCCATATCCCTGACTACTCAGACATTGCATATGCCATCTTGGCCAAGAGCAGCATTTAGGAAAAAGTTATTTTAAAAAATCACTTCACCGACAAAGGAAGTCTAAAATGTATATGTTTATAGAACATTTTCTGTTTAGGATGACGTTTCCTTTCATTTCCCGAAATATTTGCATAACCTCGTGTTACACCCTGTCTGTATATATATATATATATATATATATATATATATATATATATATATATATATATATATATATATATATATATATATATATATATATATATATGTATAGAACTGAATCACGAAAACTTGCTTATACCTTTATATATATATATATATATATATATATATATATATATATATATATATATATATATATAAAAATGTAGTTTTGTAAAACTGCTCCATTAATTGTTATATATTATGTAGGGGTCAGTGGACTGCCGAGAAGAGGTGATGGAATGCTTCAACAAGTGGTGGTATTTTAATGAAAGCTTTAGTTCATCCGCACATTACTTAGGTGACTAAACTGTGAATGCTGACAATTCGAAAGGGCGTTAAGCCGCGCGCAAGTCGAAATGATTACTTAACTTGGGTATCGTACGCATGGTGATGGAAGGAGGCGTATCACATAGTCTAGATCAGAGTCAAAGTAATAGGGTCTGCTTAACTCGGCAGTGGGGGCGGAGCTAATACTGTGACGTCAGAAGAGTAACACTACTCTTGCTTCTCCATTGAATAACTTAAAGAAGCTTTAGTTTTTATACATTTAATCCATATGGCATGGTTTTTTTTTTTTATAAAATCTGATAAAACCTGTAAAGAGGTAACATGCTTGATGTTTCTTAATAACCATTCAAAGTATATAGGGTCTGCTCAACTTGGCAGTGGGGGCGGAGCTAATACTGTGACGTCACAAGAGTAACTCTCCAGTGTTTCTCCACTGAATTACTTAAAGAACCCTTAGTTTTTATACATATCCATGTCGCGTGGTGTTTTTCATAAAATCTTGATGATAAAATCTGTAGAGGTCACATGTTTGATTTTTTTTATACCCATTCTGTCATTTAGTCACCAAACCTTGTTTTATTGCACAAAATATACCATATATATACCATATATATACCGAAAATATATACATATATATATATATATATATTTATATTATATATATATATATATATATGTATATATATATGTATGTATGTATGTACATACATACATAAAATTTATACAGCTAAATGCGTTTACTGCCTTTTTTCTCTATTCTGTGTCCGTAATACTATGCTAAAAGTACAAAGAATGCCCTTTCAATTGGTATATGACACGTTACAATTACAATTATTTTCAAACCCATATCGCACACAGATATTATCTACGCACGCAAAAATTATAAAAAAAAAAATTAAAGCGTTCGTGGAGATCTTAAATCTAGCCCCGCCCCTTGTGAAACGTCATCAGAACACATCCAGCCAGACTGACGAATGACCTTTTTGTACTTTTTTCTAAAATATTATAATCGTTGAGGCATGCATAAATTAATACCTTTATGTATACAGTTTGTGCTATATGTAAACTTATGTGTTCGGAAGTATATTTATGTGATATGAAGTGCTAATGAGAAATTTGCTGGGAAAATTGTTTCCTGGTATCATTTTCTTCATCATTTATTCCTTTGATACCTTATATCGTATATGATGTCATTCTTATACTTTTGATATCGTTTTATTTTTTTGTGGCCAAGTCGTGGAAATGGAACTGCCATTTTTTACACTGCCTGTACCAACATTTTCTTTGTATTTATTGCATAACAATAAGTATTCACAATAAGATTTGGAAAATATAATTAATCTATCATTCTAACCTTTATCACAAAAAAGTCGCTTTTCAAAGTGAGGTATGAACACAGTGACAGAACTAAATAAATTTCTTAAGAATTATTTAAAATCTTGATAATATTTCTACCTGAGAGAGAGAGAGAGAGAGAGAGAGAGAGAGAGAGAGAGAGAGAGAGAGAGAGAGAGAGAGATTGTCATGTTAAAAGAAATGGACTTGAAGAGAATACAGCAAACCAGTATATAGGTAAGTAAATAAATAAGTAAAGAATAAACATATGAAGAAAGCTGGAGTAGCTGTGTGTTTTTTCAAACTGGTATATTTTGTGCAATAAAACAAGGTTTGGTGACTAAATGAGAGAATGGGTATAAAAAAATCAAACATGTGACCTCTACAGATTTTATCATCATCAAGATTTTATGAAAAACACCACGCGACATGGATATGTTATATATATATATATATATATATATATATATATATATATATATATATATATATATATATATGTATGTATGTATGTACATATATACATAAAATTTATTGTAGAATATATATATATTCTACACAAATACTGCAGCGCTTATATCAAAATCTATGATATCGTAATGCCAAAATATCACAATAATGACAGAAAACCTGTTCAAACATTTTAAAAATCACTTGAACGAGAGTCAGGGATGTCCTGTCGAGCGAATTGATGGTTGGCCGTTCATGGTTTAGTTATTACGGTAAGGGCTTTCCGATTGTTCCAATTGTGGCAAATAAATAAATAAAAAAAAAGCTATTTGTACGGGTGTTAGCATTGCTGTTGCGATATTACAGTTCAACTATCTTAGGATAATTTAAATGTAATTTGTGTAAACAATAAAAAAGTGAACCAAAATATCTGAACACCTAAGGGTTTTACTTAGGTTCCTGTTCGATGAATAGCTGTAGAGGCAGTACACTCGTTACTTGTCACTTTGCTCTGGCTTCTTGTGAAATATTATTGCTGTTGGGGTTCGTAGCTCAGGGTTGTCAAGTCGTGTGTAGATTGACTTGGTCTCTTATGGTCTCTTATAAGCGAGTGTCTGTCTTGTGTCTTTGTATGATCACGTCGAGTGCTCCATTAATTGATTGGTAGACTTGCCTTAGCATCATAAATTCATAAACGGGGCGCGGATATGGCCCTTCCTATAGAGAATCTTCAATGTCTGAAGGTAAGCTCCAATTGTGCATTGGTTTGTTTGGGCAACCATGAGACTGTATTTTAGGATAGAAATTTATTGATGCGACAATTTTGTTTGAATTTGCAAACTTCGCTTTACTGTATTTGTTTGTCATGTTTGTGTGATATATATATATATTATATATATATATATATATATATATTGCATTTTGTTGTACGTTGTAGAGGTAACTTACGAAGCTTTTAGTCAACAAATTCCTGAAAATCTATGACGGGAATCGGACTTTATTCATATTAATCTTGAAAGCATAGATTCCCTAATACCCGTGTTGAACACTGTGGTAATTCTTGGGAATAACTCCGCACGAACTGCAAGGAACGTTCCCGCGAATACGACGGCCACTAGGGATTGGGGCGTCAAATGTATTAAGCCGTGTTTAGTTCTAGCCCCTGGGGGTTAAGTACAATCGACCCCCCAGAAATAACCGTAAATTCTTAATAAGCAACCCAAATACTAAAGGAAATTGTAATTTCCAAAGAAATACCCGACGCGGGTTTATTACCTAGATCTACTAGCACGGTTTTGTTGGTGTAAATAGGTGTTGTGACGCCAGTTTTAGTAGCAATAATCAATCCTAGTGAGTGTGATCCCGCGCGGTTTATTTTCGAGGTACTCCAATCACCCCATTCGGCGGGACTATTAATGTGTCCGATTTAGCTTATAGTTTTATTGAATAACTTGGTGTTCCATCCATGTCATAACTTTTTTCGATGAAATTTTTACTTTTTCTTAATGTTTTAAGATGCAACCCATAATGGTTGTCATTACTTCTACGGCCATGTAATTGTTCGGTATTGTATTTCCTTGGGAGGAACTTTATGTAATCAGATTTTTTATTTTTTATTCTTTACCGCGGTTCACATCAGACATTTCATATTCATTTCTTCCTTTCATAATGTGATAAGTATGAGCGTGACCCTATTGAGAGGGGATTTATATACCATTTTTTGCTTTCCTAGTTACAGATGGGCTTGGCCTTGTTGCCAGGGGATTTATTAACTATTTTTAGCTTTCGAGGTTAGAAACGGCGTGACTTTATTGCAAGGGAATTTATTTTTTAATAACCATTTTGCGTTCGTTTTTAGAGACGGGAGTGACTTTATTGAAAGGGAATTTGTTTATTGATATTTTTTGCTTTCGTTCTTAGAGATGGGCGTGACGTTATTGAATGGGAATTTATTTATTGATATTTTTTGCTCTCGTTCTCAGACATGGGCGTGACTTTATTGAATGGGAATCTATTTATTGATATTTTTTGCTTTCGTTCTTAGAGATAGGCGTGACTTTATTGCATGGGAATTTATCAAAAAGGTAAATTTTTAGTTTCAGCCAAATTTGGAAAAATGCAATAAAAATATATTTGTTGCATCAGAAAATAGTGGTGGTTTTAATGAATTTAACGTTTATTTTGACTGCAAACCAACGATTTAGAGATTTACTAGTTATACCCTAGTTCATCCCACCAATTATGGGGGACACCCTTTGGGAACCGGGTTTTGGGTGGGGGAAAGGGGGGGGAGGGGGGGGAGGGTGTTGGGGCATTGAATGATATTTGCAATAAATGAATAATTAATGTTCCAGCACCCCTCCCCCATACCCCTAACTAGGCCTACTGGGGGGAGGGGGGTAGGGCCCCCCAGCGACCCCCCCTTAAAGCCACAGTAATTTTCAGGGCACCACAGAACCTAACAAACCCACCTAACCTAACCTAGGGGCCCTGTACCCCTACCTAGGCCTAGCGGGGGGCTTCCGCCCCCCTGCGACCCCCTTAAGGTCACAGTGATTTTCGGGGGGCACTACCGAACCTAATACAACCACCTAACCTTTACCTAGGGCCCTGTACCCCATACCTAGGCCTAGCGGGGGGGCTCCGCCCCCCTGCGACCCCCCCTTAAGGCCACAGTGATTTTCGGGGCACTACCGAACCTAATACAACCACCTAACCTTACCTAGGGCCCTGTACCCCTACCTAGGCCTAGCGGGGGGGCTCCGCCCCCCTGCGACCCCCCCTTAAGGCCACTACCTAACATCCATACAAACCAAATCCAAAGTGATGGTACTGCTGTATACATCGTTATACTACCACCATTATAATATACTCTATAAATTAATGAAGCTTACCTTAAACTGTTGGTTGATAAAAATGTGCTGGTGCTTTGAGGGAAAACGTCAAGCCGTTGCAAGGTTCCCTGACATGCAACTTAAAGTAGGAAGTGGCCAGGTACCCGACGACCACATTGCACTGCAAACAATCGGTAGGAAATCGAAGGTCTGTCAAAATTAATGCAGGAAGGGCCAGCCACTACCTCTGCCATAGGTACAGGAAGACAAAATGCCGTTTTTGCTTCATTATTCGAGTATTCAGTCAAACAAGGATACCAGTGGACACTAGACAGGTAACTGTAATTACTCCGCTGAAATGCTAGTGAAACTTAATTTTCGACTCAAGTCATTCGTAATTGGTTATGAAAAAACCCATGACGTCATAACGATGTCACACCTCTCAGCCAATAATGAGTAACTGGAACTGCTTTGTTTGCGTAAGAAAGTAAGTTACAGGGCTCATTAAAAGTAAACATTACCGTAGAGGAAACACCTCTCCCGACTTAGGAAAATTCGGAGGTAAAAACTTAATCTTTTTTTTTTCTCTGTAAGTATGCATTAGCGACAATAATGTATTGAGAAGAAGTGTTTTGTTATCACGTGCTTTACTCGGGAAAAATATCAATATAATAGATTTCCCATAATGGTTGAAACTAAAATATTACCATCAAAAATATTTTGCTCTCGTTCTTAGAGATGGTTGTGACTTTATTGAAAGGGAATTTGTAAGAAATTTGCTTTAGTTCTTAGAGATGGGTATGACGTTATTGAAAGGGAATTTATTTATTAATGTCCTTTTGTTTTCGTTCTAAGAGACTGGCGTGCCTTTATTGGGAGGGAATATATTTTCTATTTTTCTTTTCGTGGCCTTATTGCAAGGCGTTTGATTCATTATATTCTTTTGCAGTTAGACATTTGCGTGACCATAGTGTTAGAAAATTTTTTACTATTCATTTACTACTTTTTGCCTTTTTTGACCTTATGCGAAGGGAATATGTTTTTTATAGTTTGATATTTTGCTTATGTAGTTGAAAATATGCTTGACCTTTTTATGAGGGGATTTATTTACTATTTTTGGTTTCGTAGTTATTAATCGACTTGACCTTATTGTGCAGTATTTATTTTCTATTTTTGGTTTCGTAGTTATTGATTGGCTTGACCTTGTTGTGAGGGATTTATTTACTGATTTTGGTTGCGTAGTTAATGATTGGGTTGACCTTGTAGTGAGGGATTTATTTCATTTTTTTTGCGGTGTTAGTTAGGGATAGGCGTGATCTTAATGTACCGGGATTTAATTTCAGTTTTTTGCTTTTGTAGTTAGAGATAGTCGAGATTTTATTTCGAGGGGATTATCAACTGCTGTTTGCTTTCAATGGTAGAGATGTTCTTGACTTTATTTCCAGGGGATTTATTTACTGTTTTTTGCGTCATAGTTTTTTTTAGGATGATAGTGTTCCTAATACAAAGGATTTATTCGCTCTTAATTAGGGTGGTTTGTTATTTAAATACATACTGTAACTTCTTCAGTCAATAATTTAATAGCTATATCGAAGCTGATTCAGTAGTCCTGTCTTGCAATGGCAGTTATGTACGAATCCATACTGACGTGTGTACTTCATTTGGTGCTTTCTGCTTTTGATGTTCCTGATGATAATTCCATCACTTGATACTGGCAAATTCCTCACAGTCAGCTACTTACAATTCTGTACTAACCATTTCAAGACAATCGCTTTAGTGGCACTTGACTTCTTTGATGCAGTCTTTTTCATATTTCCTTACTTCTGCTTTCAATGATTCTTCAAAATTCTGGATTAGTAAGATTCATGGTGTTTTTTTTCCATTTATTGCTATGGTCTGTTTTGCCTTATCTTGGACTTTCTCAAGCAAGAATTAAAATATACAAGTTGTTGTTTTAAGATTAAGCCAGCCTTGTGGTGGCACGGGCTCTTGCTCTTAGACAGCCCGTAACATATACAGGAGTTTTCTGCTCTATTTATACCGGTAGGATTGGATTACCTTGGGCTGGGGGGCGTGTTGGAGGGGGGTGTTGCCATATTTCTCGGGCACAATGTTTTTGGTGTACAAATTCTAATGAGGGTGATTGGTTATTTACATAATATTTACATACTATCCTATTACATGTTGAGACTTATGTTACAGTATTAGTTGTACTTCTATTTCCACATCTTATATCACTAATAAAATGATTGATTTCTGATTGATTTCTTCCTATGGTGTGAGCTGTTGGGCATCCATTTGGCGTCGTTGACCTGGACCTTGGACTTCCTTTCTCCTTCTCGCGGATGGCAGTCATCGGTCGGCTTCGGTTTGAGTGTTTAGGCTTGGTTTGCTCGTGGCTATGAAAACTGCTTCTGTTGTTGTTCTGTCCCTATATGAATTGCATCTGTATTTTATTTTGGTGTTGTTTATCAAGTCTTGTAATGATGGTTTTCTGAAATGTTTTTCTTTGTAGTGTTGGAAGATGGCTCCGGTGTTTCTGTGGGCAAGTAATGGTCGTCTGAGCGTTGTAGATGTTCTTCCAGTGTATTTTTTTCTGGAAGGACTGCATTCCTCCTCGGGGTAAATGAATTCATAAAGTACATTAGTTGTCATCTCCTCAGGTATAGAGGCGCATGTACTGTTTTCCATTACAAGTGATGCAAGCAGGTTTGGTTTGCAATGCACCCGTATGTTTGTGTCGGTGTAGGGGGCTCGTGGCTTGACGTTCATCTTAATTATAATCTTAATGAAGTTGCTGTAGTTGTTACATTCGTTGTTAAAGTTAGTTTTGTGGTATATTGTTATCTGTTGACCTGTCTTCTCTTCGCGTTGGTCAGTTGAGTTGTCTTGCTTGTAGTATCTTAAAGAAAATAGAAAGAAAAAAAAAACTTGCGTATTTCTGATTGTATCATGTTGTCTTCAAATCCGTTGTTTGTGAGAAGTTGTTGAATTCTGTCGAGTTACAGATGTGTAGTCTTCCAGGTGTGCAGTGAGTGAGTGCCCGACGGACATATTCCCGGATTACCAACAGCTCGAGGCGTCAGGTCATTCATCTCTACCATTCGAACATCCTCCGATGTTGGTCGCCTTGGTGCATACCTGTGTGTTGTATTTGTTTGTTTCATTGTTTACTAAGACATCTAAAAATGGAAGTTTTTTGGTCTATGCTGTGTTCTATGGTGAAGTTTAGTACAGAATTTTCTTTGAAGGTGTCTTTTAAGGTCTCGATATCATGTCTGCTGTTTGTTGCGATGAAAATATCATCGACGTATCTGGCATAAATTTCTGCATTTCTCGCATTTCTCATGATTATTGAAAACAGCGTCCTCTAAATTATACATGTACGTGTTCGCCATAAGGACGTCCAGGGGGCGGAACCCATGGCTACCCTATCAATTTAGCGGTGCAATTCTCCTTTGTGGGAAAGAAAGGGTGGTGCTTTTGTGCACGCTTCAAGCATGATCCTCCCCATGGTCATTTCTTTGACTTGTGGTGGGGTTTGTTGTGACCGGTACATGTGGTTAAGGATTACGTCATTTTTGCTACATTAGCAAAAATGCTTTCATCGTCCATTGATGCGATTTCTTTGGTAGTTCGCTTAGTTTTCAGGATGGTGAATTCTGTTGCTGATCTTAGTGTGTTTCATCGGTATGCACGGTGTGATTACGTCGTTCAGGGTCTTGGCTATATTGCAGGTTGGGGTTATGATCTATGATATGATTGGTCTGAGTGGGTTATTGTTTTTGCGTGTCTTTACTGTGCCATAGCAGTATTTAGGGCTAAAGTCTCCCACGAAGTTCGGGGAAATATACTTATGGCATTATGCGTTTCCCTCCTCTGCTGGTCTTGCCATTTTCTTTTCAACTGTATATATGTAGATATATATATATATATATATATATATATATAGATTATATATATATAATATATATATATTATGTATATATATATAATATATATATATTATATATATATATATATATATATATATATATTGTGTGTGTGTATGTATGTAAATATAGTATATTATAGGTATTTACATATATAGCATGAATCCTCATCCGCATAACTACAAAAGAATCCCAGTTATATCATAGGGTGTCCAGGCTGTTGTAATGCTAGGTAAATCTTAATCAACCAATAACTGCTGTGCGTCCTAATTCCCCGTGACTCCCGGTTAAACTGTTTTGCAATCGGCTGCAAATAGCCATAAGTGATCATGTGAGATTTGAGAACTTATCTGCTTTACTGTCGAGATCAGTGGGCATTCTCTCCACGGATGACCTTTCGAGGTCATGTCTCACTTTTGTGCCCAAATTTTCACGTAAATAAATTTCTCATCTGAAAATGAAAAAAGATCTGATTTTTTTGAATCGAATCAAAACATTAATGCCTAGACATCCATTATTGTTATGGTGGATGAGGATTCATGCAATTAAGTCGATATTAGAGGCAATCAATGACAATGAATTTTATAGCTTAGGGGATTTAATGGTATATAATGAGAATATTAATGACCTGGAACATATGTAATGGAATCGATTTCATCTGAGAGTGATGATCATGAACTCAAGTTTGCAACTGAACGGGAGTATATACATTCATACATAAATAAGTGTATATATATATATATATATATATATATATTAATATATATATATATATATATATATATATATTTTGTGTGTGTGGGCATGTATGGATTTATGTATTAAGTATGTATTATGTATATACTCGTGTTTATATATGTCAGTATATACATATTAGAGATGTATTGGATATCTGCATCCGAGGATTATCCGCATTTTTTATAAATCCGCATCCACATTTAAACATTTCTTAACATCCTTATTCTCATCCGCATTAGCATTGCAAGCAACATCCGCATCCGCATCTGCATCCGCAATTTAGGAATGCAGATATCACCCCCTACTCAGCGTCCCATAGTTCATACTCATACATTGTACCACCTAATAGTAGAGCTTTTTATGCTTTCCAAATTTGGCTTGTTCATTTTATTATACAGATACATGATACACAGTTACATATCATTTACAGTAGTTATACATAAAGTAGTCTGGTAAAGCATTTTTGTTTAGAAAGCTCGCTCATCTCATCTTCTAGGAAAACTCTCTCTCTCTCTCTCTCTCTCTCTCGCTCCCCTCCTCCCCCTCTCTCTCATCTCTCTCTCCTCTCTCTCTCTCTCTCATATGGAAAGAATGGCTTTGTCAAGTTTTGTTATTCTTATCCTGCATCCTGGTAACATATAATTTGGAATAAATTGGCTGGAAGTTGTCCTTAACAAGTACATATATCTAAGTTATATTGATTTACAAAATAAGTGAGGGTATGGTCATCAAATACCCGCGTCTGCATCCCCAAATTTAAATAATTGATATCCACATCCGCAAATTTAGAATATTGATGTTCCCATTTACATCCGAATCCACAAATCCCATTTTGAGACATTCGATAATAGTCTTTTATGTATAGATTCATAATTATAGATTACCTTCGGACTCTCGATTTTACCGTAACTCTCCACACATTTCTATTTTAACCGATCATATGGCTTTATGCTTTTACCTTTAAAGCAGGCAGGTATCTAAAAGGGTTAAGGTGAACAAAATTTCTATTAATTCATCGTGGTTTACGAAACGTGTTCCTGAACTTTTATTTAGAGCTGTTTTCGTTTTGTTACTTCCAGAATAACTCGAATGGGAAAAATTTACTTAACTCTATGAAAATTATGTAATTGAATTAGAAATCGATACAACATCCAAAAAAGGGTAAAATTAAAAGTGTAAATTGTAAACATATCTACAGAATTTAGAAAATGAGAAGATGAAAGAGCGAGGACTGTAAGGAAAAGAGGTTCCATTAATACAGTGATTTAGCGCCGAACTTTAGCAACAAATCCCGGTTTCTTAAAAAGCACTCGAGTTTCCACAACACTGAATGGAAGCTAGAGACTCGATATACGATCGGGAAAAATGACAACCTCTAAAAGTCCTTAATTGGTTTCCTGTTACGGAATTCCACCTGCAAGTCTTTCACTGCAAAGTGCTCTGCATGCAGCCATTAAAGGGAATTCCCCGAGAACGCTTTCTCTTGTATTAACAGCCCTGCCTTTTCATTTGCATTTTAAAAGGACGTCAGAGGTTTTTATTTAATTAATAACCAGAGGTATTAAACCTTGTACTGCAAAATGTATCGCATGTTATGTCGATTATGAAAAGCCCGAAAAATATGGGGGAAGGGCCGTCATCTTTATAAATGGCGAAAACGAAATTTGAGAAGACTGAAGTTGCAAAAATAGGTAAAATCAGGGAAAACATTGAAAAGGATACAGACTAATTAGCTACAGTATTTTGAGAGAGAGAGAGAGAGAGAGAGAGAGAGTTCAAGGAGTTACAAGGATTAGGATGTCAAAGACTTTTTAGTCCATCCGAGGAGACATCGTGTGCTCTCTTATCTCTAGGGAGCAGGTTTTTAATGTTCATTTAGTGTCCAATGATTTTGTCTAGCTTTCTTTCCAACTCCGCACTGTTCCTGTTAACAACTTTCTTGTGGCAGTTTATTCCACGTGTCACATTTCTTGTTTGTAAAGAAGTTCCCACAATGGGATGTGTTGTATCTCTTCAGCTCTATTTTCCATCCATTATTTCTTGTCTGGTTTTCGTTTAACGTAAATAGGTTACTGTCTACTTTTGTTATTAGTTGTCCTCGCATTCGTCGTGTTTCTAAGCCAAACATGTTCAGGCTCTCAAGTATTCTTTGGTAAACTATATATGTATTTATATATATAATATAATACATATGTAATATATATACACATACGTATGTATTTATATATGTTTATATATACAGAATGGATCACGAGTTTATGCAACTATTTTTTCGGGATATGAAAGAAAAAAGTCAATTATAAGCAGAAAATGTTCTATAACCATGTACATTTTAAGGCTTTGTTTGTCAGTGAGGTGAATTTTTTGAAATAACCTAACTCATTAAATGGCCAAGTAAGATGCGCTCACGGGATGTCGGAGAAATCACGGATAGGGGGAGGGGATGGAGCGGGTCCGGGGTCACAAGTGCCAGATTTCTTATTCATTTTGTGAGCAAGAAACTGGAGACGATGCCTCCCTGTTCCAGTAATGTGGAATAATGCAGATCTGATGTTTATTTGTGTGGGTTTTGCAACAGTGAACTCCCGTTATATAAAAAGAAATCGGCGATTAGACTGATGTTTATTAAATTCTTTCAATCAAATTATTCTTCAGATACTGAACAAAGGGGTAAATATTCAAGAAGCTGGAAACCCTTCTCCCTCCCGTCCATGGTAGTCATGGAATCCAATAAAGGAAAAAAAAAGCAAGGTGAATGGAGTTTCCCCTCCATCAAAGAGAATCCTATTCATTAAACACCCATCAAAGATTTGAAAACATATCATCAAAAACCTTTCCTTTCTATCACACCAGTCGAAGTTAAAAACACACCAAAGAAAAAATGCTTTCGTCTCTGTCAGATGGAAAAGACTTTCTTGATATGTAAGTGATTTGCTAATTGAAGGGACTGTAATGAAAACATTTTTTTAAAAATCTGAGAAAAAAATCATAATTTAAAGGCTACCAATCCAGTTGCCTAATGAACTTCGTCACCCTTCCCCCCTGTAACCCCCATATCCCTGACTAGTCGGACATTGCATATGCCATCATGGCCAAGAGCAGCGTTTAGGAAAACGTTATTTTAAAAAATCACTTCACCGAAAAAGGAAGTCTTAAAATGTATATGTTTATAGAACATTTTCTGTTTAGAAAGACGTTTCCTTTCATTTCCCGAAATATTTGCATAACCTCGTGTTACACCCTGTCTGTATATAATATATATATAGATATATATATATATATAATAGTATATATATATATATATATTATATATATGTATGTATAGATATATATGTATATCATATTATATATATATTATATATATATAGTATATATATATATGGTATATGTATATTATATATAGTATATATTATGTATATATATATAATATATATATATAGATATATATATATATATATATATATATATATATATATATAGAACTGAATCACGAAAATTTGGCTTATATTTCCTTTTATTATTTATATATATATAATATATACTATATATTATATATATATAGATATATATATATATATAATTAGAATGTATTTGTAAACTGCTCCATTAATTGTTATATATATTATGTAGGGGTCAGTGGACTGTGCCGAGAAGAGGTGATGGAATGCTTCAACAAGTGGTGGTATTTTAATGAAAGCTTTGGTTCATCCGCACATTACTTAGGTGAATAAACTGTGAATGCTGACAATTCGAAAGGGCGTTAAGCCGCGCGCAAGTCGAGATGATTACGTAACTTGGGGGTATCGTACGCATGGTGACGGAAGGTGGCGTGTCACAGTCTAGATGTCACATAGAAATGCAAATAAAGAGGCTTCGAGAAATATCAAGTGTGTGCGTAAATGCGTGTCAAACAGGGTCATGTAGATGCAATAGAATGACCCATCAAGACAGAGGTGGTTACATCCTAGTTCAGGCCAGTGACATTTCTGAGACAAGGGGCCTGTGATACGGCGCACAGAGGTCCAGTAAAGGTGAGACAGAACTTTGAATATTGCTTCGAACATTTTACCTATACACTGTCAGTAGACTATAGTTTTAGAGACTGGGAGACGAGTTCTCCTTCAGTTGGGTTTTTGCATTATTACTCATTTATGTGTTTTCCCCATGTGTGCAGCGATGTTTTTCTTTATATTGTGTTTTGAAAGGCGTGACTTTTTATTTTTTTTATTTTTTTTTTTTTTATTTTTTTTTTTTTCTTCCCTCAGATGTTTCGGATAGTCAAGTGAATAATAAGGGATTTTTTGACAGTTAACTACGGCTTGGGTCTTGACTATGACATTCCATGTGGTGGTATGATTTGGGGATAATTATTACGAGGATTACGACATTTTTGAGATGAGGAGTACGCCATTTCATGGGATATGTGGGGGCAGGTTTTAACTTACCTTTGACTTATTTGCCAGAAGTAAGGACACTTAATGCCCTTAACTTCTTTTATTCATTTTCTTTTTTGCCCATCATGTTGAGTTTTGATTTAAAGTTTGTATTTTTGATAGTTTATTAGTTTCGTTAGCCTTAGCTATTTTGATACTGTAACTGATTACAGAAGGGATGTCGGTTGACGACTTTCAAAAAGGTAGGTATCATGTTTGCTTGTTACTTTGAGGCGGTCGACGTTACCTTTTTCTTCAGAAACAAGGCTCATAGGCCCTTGTTTATATATACATATACATATATATAATATATATATATATATTAATATATATATATATTTATATATATATATATATATATGTAAACCCCCCCCTGGGGGGATTTCCTTCCCCCCCCATTATCATAAGGTAAGCGCGACACGAAACGGAAGGCAACCACACACAACATTACACACACAGCCTCTCTCTCTCTCTCTCTCGGCAATCCCTCTCTCTCTCTCTCTCTCTCTCCAAGGAATCTCTCTCTCTCTCTCTCTCTCCACCTCTTTCTCTCCATTCTAACAGGTAATGAAAATGAGAGAGTTGCATAATAACATTAACGTTAATTAACAACTAATAAATAAACCAATCAATCAAGTAATCCAGTCTTACAGACTAACTCAAAAAACAGTACAATGTCTAGTCACCCAAAAAAGTCTACACCCCTCTGGGAACTCTTTGTCCCCCGGTATTCCAGATCAGTCTGTTTCAAAGATACAGAACACATCCCGGTAAGTACACACAAGTTTAAAGACAAAGTTAATAAAACGAAACATCTTACAAGATATCAAACAAGCCATCCCTTTGGCTAAAGCACTTCAACACTTACCCAGACAACCGGACACTAAACACTATTAATAAAAAAACTCCCCCGGCGAACGCCACAGCATCTTTGCCTGTGACTTGAAGCCCTCTATCAAAAATCCTCCCATAGGCTTGGGTATGAACCTAATTTAACAGAAACGAGGCGCAACACGCACATTACGAACACACAGTTCGCTAGCGCCTCACGGTTCTAGCTGCATCCAGTTTGTTTCACAAAGGCACTTTGAGAAGAGTTCATAAACTGTCGTGCATTGACTTGTCGAACTAATCATTTTTATCTCACGCCACCCCTAGAAACTCATTGATCAGCTACTCTCAGGTCGTCACTCTTGCACTGTTCTCCACATTCCATAGGTCACAGGGAACACATGGACAATATATTATTAATCAAAAACCCTAGGCCTTACAGATAGCTTGGCCACCGGATATGCTAGCCCCCGCCTAGCAAAATTGATCATAACACAAAACACTGGCCGGCTTAAAATAAAATATACGAAATAACTGCACGTCTCTGGCATTATGAAATAAAGTCTTATCACGCTTTATCTCCCAATAACACAAGACGCATTTTCTCTCATATTTTCCGCATTAGGATTCTTGAATATCCCTCTTCGCTTGTCTGCAAGTAGCTGAACAGACAGCAACAGGCTTTTTTTTTTATAGCAGGGGCCTGTAGCAACTGTAGGAAGACGGAATGCCTCCCTCATCGTTAGAAGACATCTCACGGCTTCTGCAGATCCCCAAAAGACACGCTGTAGAATTCTTGTGATCACCCACGTGGAAATTCTTGTAATCACCCTGGGCAACATGGCAGCAACCTCTCTTCACGGCTGGTGGACGTCTTGCTGGTGTCGGGGAACGACTTTTGGTGTTAGTATGTCAGTCAAGTCTTTGGTCAATCTAAGAAAACTAACCCAGACATACTACTTCTATCAAACAATGATCTCAAAAGGTCAGAAATACTAACTGAACGTCTCCCAATTAACTCCCTTAATATGACTACTAAATCATAAGTCATTATCGCAACTCTCAAAGAAAAAAAAACATCTAGTTCTCCAACTCAATTCTCCAAACTCACACATCAGCACACACACAACTCAGAAATCACAGCAACTCCACGGAATTCTGCACTCACATTTCAAACTCGAATGTTCTCATAAAAAGAAAAAAAAAAAAAGGAAAAAAAATAGTAATGAGCCCAAGGAAAAAAAAGAATCACGTAACACACCCAGACCCAAAAATGTTCTCTCAAGTTCTGATATTTGAACAACCCACAAAATCAGTAAAAATCTCCAACTTTTAACAGCAAAAACCCCTTTACTGCTCAATAATTAATCACGATGAGATTTAATGTCAAACTCCCATTTACTTAAGTAACAACCCTCGAAAAATTACATCTCCCGGTAAAATCAAATCTCCCGTCCAAAAAAGAAATGCTACTTAAGCTCAATCCCCAAATTATATCTCTCATAGGAAAAGGAAGAAAAATAATAAAAAGATAATCACAAGTAGGTTTCCCCAATCACAAAATACATAATATATGTATGATATGCATAACTCCCGCGTTTTTCCCAAGAAATGCTCCATGTAAAGCCACGGAATTTGCCAGAAAGCAAACTCTCACACATGCGCTTTCGTGAAATTGCTATTGTCAACATTCCAGATATTGCAAAAATTCTGATCTATCATCATCAGAGGAAAAGAGTCAGCACACGGGCTCATCACATCGCTTGTCAGCAGAAAAAATCGATGCGGACGCAAATGCTCTAACATCAGCATAAGAATTGTCTAGTCAGACACATAAGTTTGGGAAACTCATGATTCTACAGGAAAAGGTCTAACAGACACATTTCACAGAATTAACTCCAGGATATGACTAATGTGTTCAAAGACTGTCTCAAAGACTCATTCTCTCAACATTATATGCCTCAAATTATATTTCTCCAAAAATAATACACTTGCGAACATAAAAAATGCACACACATCTCCATAGGACTCGTAATGCAGTAATGACACTCGCCTCTAAATAGTCACGAAACCAAAGAAGAGAACCACAGAAATCTCCTCTTTGCTCAAAAAAACTCCATAACCACAAAAAAAAAGGGTCACCCGCCAAAGATTAATTCCAACTCCATTATGAGACACCATATTAATAATAACACCACTCCGGTTATAAAAATATTTCCTCCATTTGGTTAATAACCAAAACCCATATATTATTCTCTTATTTCTCCAATAGCCCCATGTCAGTAAAAAAACACCACTCCAGGAATAGAGAATAATCACCTCTATTTCGGCAAATACAAATATTTACCTCTATTTCGGCAAATACAAATATTTGACCTCTATTTCCCCAATAACTCCATGTGGAACAAAACAAGGCTCCAAAAAATATATCTCCAAAAAATGTGCACTCAAGGCAACTAACTCACATTCTCACAAATATTGCCCCATAATCTCCAAATATGTGTCTCCATTTGCAACAAAGATGGCTGCAAAATAATTGAACTAAACATAGCTCTCATCACATTGGCAAATATCAAAAATGGCCAAAAATATGTCTCCCATATATTATATCTCAAATCATAACTCCAAAATAATATATCTCAATTATAACTCCAATTCTCCAGAGAATAACTCAATGTTATAGTCAAAAACTATAAAAACTCTCTCCATTTAGCATAATTGCTAAAAAAAGGCAAAAACTCTGCAAATAAAACTGTCTAGAAAATTCTAGAAAAAATCACCCATGTGCACAACTCATTATAACAGAATTCCCAACCTCACAGTGGGGTCTTAGCCAAGACTTTTCCATATGCACTACGACATAGGCCACTAGAAAACTTAACCAAGTTTCCTATCTCTCACAAAGTTGTCACAAATACAACAAAGGCATTGTGCAAGAAAACTCACAATTTCTGGAACACAAATATCCAGAGAAAAAATGTGTGCCATTACGTATGCATTCAAAACTTGCAAAAAAAAAATTCTCCCATATATTTCTCTATAGCATCAAATAGCTAAATCACGAACACGTTCCCGAACAATGACTCTAAGTCATAAACTGAGATAGATTCAACACTAAACTGGAGAGAAAAAATAAATTCAAATTCACCCTTGGTAAAAAAAAACAAAAAAAAACTTGGTCAGCGATGGCTAATTTCCAAAAAAGGAAGAAAAGAAAAAATCAACGGCACCATTAACTATCTCAGTAACTCACTAGATGTCAAGCAATATCTGCTGAACACATAAAAATAAGAAAAAAAAAACTAAAATAATGTGTTGTTAGTTCCTCCCAAAATCAAAAAAAAGATTTCGCCTCCCTTGATAGCATTACGGCACCCACGTATTAGTATAAAAAAAATCAGTATCAGAAATATCATTATCACAAAATCACCAAAAAAAAAAATTGCTATCATCAAAATCATCAGTATCAGTAAACAAAAAAATATCACCAATGTTAATGCTTGTCCATTCTCCAAAAATTCAGCAAAAAATTCAGCAAAAATTCAGCAAGATTCAACACAATTCACCAAGATTCAGTCAGATTCATCAAGATTCAGCAAAACTCATCCCCGTGAATCACTGAAATATTCTCCAAAGTTACAAAAACTCAACAAATAACTAACACAAGACTTCTCCCATTAATTCATTGTAATAATTCTCCTTGAATAATTATCTGTAATAATTATAGAATAATCTCCCATGAAATATCTCAAAACTCTCTCGCAAAACAATTCTCCCGTAATGATAATTATACTTAAGCAAACCTCCCGTGTCACATCTCAAGTATAAAAACTAATAATAATAATAATAATATAACTCTTCATAGCAACAATTCTCTTGCAAAGATCTCAAGTAAGGGTGAAATTCAAATAGCATACACAGTATTGCTGAATCCTATGACATACAATTTCTCCAGCATGCACCATGACATAACACCATTGCCACACAACACAGATACAACACCAATCATCGGCATTTCAAAGTAATTTCTCCAACACAATAAAAAAAATAATCTGGTATCCCCCTTATATTTGTGTCGTTTCAAGGCACAAAGAAACATATAACACATCCTGTGCATGTTAACTACTTTTCCCCTCATTCACGGAAAAGGAAAATCTCTTTTTATTTCCTTTTCTCTTCCTCCAAGAGAGAAAAAAAAATATCTTTTCTAAAAAAAAAGACTCTACGGGCAGTTTCACTTCATAAAACTTATCAATCAGCTGATATCTTAGCATCCAATGTCAAGGGCAAACCCATCCCCCAACACAAAGAAAAAAAAAGGAGTTCACCCCCCAATGAGAAAAAAAAAGGTTTCTCCCCCCCGTGAGAACAACCCCTCAGTCAAGCGACAGAACAGCCCGAGTCATACCAGCAGTATCCCCCATCTCCCCTTGAACAGTGTCTGAGGACCCCTTCCCAAGGTATACACTAGTGCCCTCCCCTGCACTATCTCTCGAGGGAGGCCAGTGGTACCCTCGCAATACAACGCGCCTCTCTGCAGAAATGTGCTGAGCCCGTAAAATTGTGGCCGCTTATCTAACCACAGTTCACATGCATAAATACATCTTAATACACCTCTATGTTTTGAACAAAGACTAATACATACGTCTATTATAAACACGTGCAAATAAAGAAAACACGTCACTATGGGGCAAAGACAAGAAAAATTGTTGACCTCTTGAACCAATGCCATAATCCTGAAATATTTAAACAAAAACCCTCTCCCTTTTGATAAACAATAGTTTTTTAATACTCACCACTCCATAATGGGAACAAAAGGAACTCTAAATTCTTGTAAAACACGTAAATCTCGTCGGCACAATACAAACGCGATCGGTGAAAACGCACCTAGCAACCGTCACTCATGAACGAGACTGAGTTGCTTGTCTCACGGCTTACGCCCTGAAGAATCTCGGTACGAGCAAATTTGATGACCCTAATAGCAATTTTCTTTCCTCATCCCCCCATCCCACGGACGGATATTTTCTCTACCCCTTTTTCACTTACCAACCGAGATCTAACAATTTAACAATTTTCCACAATCCCACAAAGCTTTGTCGTTCGAAAACTATCGCTAAGCCATAACCCCTTTTATTTTCTAACTGGCCACCCATCTCTACATTGGCGTTCCCAGGCATAAAAAAGAAAGAAGACTTTTATATCCCCTCTTAACCGTCTGCCACCATTGTAACTGGGGGGATTCTTCCCCCCATTATTCATAAGGTAAGCGTGACACGAAACGGAAGGCAACCACACACAACATTACACACACAGCCTCTCTCTCTCTCTCTCTCTTTCTCTCTCTCTCTCTCCAAGGAATCTCTCTCTCTCTCTCCACCTCTTTCTCTCCATTCTAACAGGTAATGAAAATGAGAGAGTTGCATCATAACATTAACGTTTATTTTAAACAATTAATAAATAAACCATCAATCAAGTAATCCAGTCTTACAGACTAACTCAAAAAACAGTACAATGTCTAGTCACCCAAAAAAGTCTACACCCCTCTGGGAACTCTTTGTCCCCCGGTATTCCAGATCCGTCTGTTTCAAAGATACAGAACACATCCCGGTAAGTACACACAAGTTTAAAGACAAAGTTAATAAAACGGAACATCTTACAAGATATCAAACAAGCCATCCCTTTGGCTAAAGCACTTCAACACTTACCCAGACAACCGGACACTAAACACTATTAATAAAAAAATTCCCCCGGCGAACGCCAAGGCACCTTTGCCTGTGACTTGAAGCCCTCTATCAAAATCCTCCCATAGGCTTGGGTATGAAACCTATTTTAACAGAAAGAGGCGCACACGCACATACAAACACACAGTTCGCTAGCGCACCTCATGGTTCTAGCTGCATCCAGTTCACAAAAGGCACTTTGAGAAGAGTTCATAAACTGTCGTGCATTGACTTGTCGAAACTAATCATTTTTATCTCACGCCACCCCTAGAAAACTCATTGATCAGCTACTCTCAGGTCGTCACTCTTGCACTGTTCTCCACATTCCATAGGTCACAGGGAACCACATGGGACAATATAGTTATTGAATCAAAAAACCCTAGGCCTAGGCCTTACATATCTATATATTATATATAATATTATTATATAATAATAGATATAGACTATAAGATATATATATATATATTATTGTGAATCTCCTTTGCTTTCGCCATTTAACTACATATTATTAAAGTATAAGCCCCACAGAATCTCCTCTCTCTCTCTCTCTCTCTCTCTCTCTCTCTCTCTCTCTCTCTCTCTCTTACTCTTGTCGATCGTCTCTTGTTTCTCTCTTGTGCTGCCCTCTTCCGTATTTTGCAGCTAAATTGCAGATAGTAAAACGAGTCTATGCGCACAATTTGTCCCCTCACTCGTAGCTCCTAGCCGAGTTCGGGGCACTCGGGGATAACCTCTGACCCAGTGAGGAGTGTTCACTTTGCCAGCTGCTCCCTTGCTCACGGGCCTAGGTGCCTCCACGTGGCCAGCCTTGGACTCTTACCTGATGCCCCTTAGAGAGGTCCCTCCCTTCGCCTGCGCTTTTACGAAGGTTTATCTCGGCAAGAAAGGTAAACTTAATCTATTATATTTCCCTGTGTCGGCGCTCGTGTGATTATTCATTGCTACCCCGCCCCCCCTCCCCTTCAATCTTCCACAGCTGTGCTCCTTATCCTAGAAGATACTTAGATTTAAGAGCTGTGGTTGTGTTCATATTTTTCGTAACGTTCGAGTTTTAATTCATTCTTTCTTTAGCCTCTGAGGAATCTCTAAGAAAGTAAGATTTATGTTAAGCTCATATCCTACTCCTTTGTGTATCGCACGTGTGTTTGTAAGACTTCTGTGTTGCAGGGGTATCTGCAGGTCCCTACTGTGAGTTGGATTTTTCGTATCCCTAGAAGCTCTGGGCCTATGTGTGTGCTGGGAATTGACCCACATGTTCCCGAACGCGTGTTCATGCTCCAAACAATCCTTCTCGGTGAAGACGGTGGGGGAGGGCCATTAGCGCCCTAGCTTTCGCCCTGAATTAGCAAATTTAAAGTAGATGTAAATATATCCCCTGTAAATTTAACCCTTAGTTTCCTTACTATTTTCTTTGAATTTTTTTCTGGCCCTCAGCCGACATCTTATTTTCTATTTGTGACTAAGCACTCGACTGGGCTTCTTGTTTGCAGTCAGAATCAATATTCCCGTTGCCCAGTCCATCGAGTCTTAAGAAAAAAAAACACATATATATATATATATATATATATATATATATATATATATATATATATATATATATATATATATATATATCCAGTGCCTTTCGGGACTAGTTTCTGTTGGACATTAGTTGAAGATTTGGCTCTGGTATTTGGACAGGTAAACATGAAAGAGTTATGTGCCAGTGGTCTCAGTACCATCCAGGTTGGGGGTATTTCTATTTTATTACTGAACGTCTCCCTCGTCATGTTTTGAGGTAGAATATATGCTGGCTATAGATGCATGTGTGGTGTGATGGCCTGCTATGATGTGAGTGATACTATAGTAGGCGGTCTGCCTGCGTGTTTCTACCATAGTCTACTTGTAAAAGAAACCCGGATGCTGAATATTTAAATATTTATCTATTACAAGTGAGTAATCCAACATTCGACTAAAAGCTTATAGCAACATGTGGTAATATTTTGTAAAATTTTAAATAATGAATCTCAAATTAGTCTCGACATACATGTCTTATATCTTGTAAAAATGACAGAAGTAAATCATCAGAACCTTTATGCCAAACCTTACAACAAAAGTGGTCAAAGTATGATTGTAGCATTGTTGTAGGAACACTTTTTTTTTTTTAGTATTTATTTATTTTTGCATCCAACCATGACCTCTGCCTCTCCGTATTGGGATGTTGCCTGCACTGTAGGCATTACTTAAGGTTCTTTGCAGTGTGCTTTCGTTTCTTTTACTGTACCTCCTTTCATATTCTCTTTCTTCCATCTTGCATTCCACCCTCTCCAAACAGTCGATTCATAGTGCAACTGCGAGGGTTTCCTCCTGTTAATTAACACCTTGCAAACCTATTTGGTGTCAATTTCCGTTTCAGCACTGAATGACCTTATAGTTTCCAGTGCTTGGTCGTTGACTTAAATTCTATATTCAATACAAGCATGATCTTTCTATCCCTTGAGTATGGGCACCCGATCCGGGAACAACATGATTCTTTTGATGAATGACAGTCTTGTGAATATAACCAATGTCCTTCAAACTACGGTCAGAATGCCATTTATCCCAATGAATTTCTGAACCTAGTTTGCACTCAGGTTGTATTATTTGTATCAAAGTGTCTTTATCTCGGCGTTGCACATAAAAGTACCGGTTGTCTCAATTTTGTTTCAACCCAAAAACCCAAGGCCCCTCGATTCATGCACCATGGTTCTTCCCATTATCCCCCTCGGCATCACTGCCTTCAGAGAGAGAGAGAGAGAGAGAGAGAGAGAGAGAGAGAGAGAGAGAGAGAGAGAGAGAGAGAGGGGTCCATGGTCACCAGCTAACACACGTCCTCGATTATACTTTCTACGGCCTGCAAATCTGGCCTCGTCGATTTGAATTGGCGCTTCAGGAATGCCTTCCATTTGACTCGCAAACTGCATTATACAATTGCACTACACACTTCCATGCAAATGTTGAATCAGTCCGTGACTGTTTTTTTTGGGGGGGATATACCCGTTACTTTAACCATTGTATCCTGGGAATCTCCATCGGCCACTTGTCACCGCAGCTCAAGGTATACACATGAATATGTATTTTCAAACGAAAGCATTGGCAACTACCGTAACATCGTACATCATCTCATATTCTTCCCAGATTTCTAGCCACCCAAATCCCTGCCCCTTGAACCTACATCGGTACCTAAATAATTATAGAATTATGTCTTGACAAATCTATAAATTTTAATTTACAACACAAGGCGCTTTTGCCGTCGACATGCGAATTATTATATGATAGTAGACAGATAACCCACTGCTTGCCGGGTAAAAATCATGTTGATATCCAACTGAAAATTCTGAAGACGGGGATACAACATTTCCATTTTTTGTAAAGGGTTTTATCAGATAGGAAAAAAGTTGTTCTTCCTTCATTCTCGTTTATCTCTTGCCTTTTGTTCAACTCCTCTGTAATTTCAGTTCTGCCCGATATATTTTCCATTTTTCTTTCTCTCATTTTACTCTTTCTGAAGCTTTACTTTTACGCTAAACTAAGCTGGATAACGGAAAACCTTTTCTCTAGAGACGCGAAAGGGAAGAAAAGATTCCTGGGAAGAAAAGATTCCTCGGAGAAAAGATTCTGGAAGAAAAGATTCCTGGAAGGAAAGATTCCTGGGAAGAAAAGATTCCTGGACTCTGATGAATCCGTTCCCATTCTGGGAACTTTGACATTTTTCTCGGGCAAGATTTCGCCATGGGAGGAGTTGTTCTTCGTATGCTATGTTATTTGTGAGGGGCATCGTGAGAAGTATAGAATTCATTGCTAATGTTTGTTTTTCAAGTCGCTTGCGGATTTGTAGGTGGTGGTAATATTAAAAGCGGCTGAATTAATGAAAGTAAAACAAAATCTCCTGCTGGGTTTCTGTCAGTTTGTATTTTCCCCCTCCCCATATCTTTTTTTGCAGCTGCAGGACTTGAATTATATCATGAGCTTTTTATAACTCTCTTGTAATGCGTTGTAATCTAATTAATCTCAGCCATTTCATTCAGTCGCAAATTCGACCGTCTTTCGAAGCCACAACCAGATTTCTGTGCATTTGTGTGTTTTTATTCATACAGTATCATATCGTGTATCCGACATAAACATTCTAATGTAACTGAACGCAAATATGGTTTTAGGTTAAGTAACCCACTTTATTTTTTAAGTTTAACTTTTTTCCCGTATATCACTTCCCATGCTATAAATACTTTTTTGCAAGCCAATTCAGTGTTAATTCACTTTATATGCAATAAATATTTTATAATCAATTTTCTTTATATAACTCTAAGTGGATTCATCGACAAACCACCTGCAGTCTCTCTCTCTCTCTCTCTCTCTCTCTCTCTCTCTCTCTCTCTCTCTCTCTCATAACTAGTACGTACGTACGTAAATTGGCTACTTGTCTTCGTGTGTTCATCTATCTATTCACGACACTTTCAATGCATACATCCATGTGATTTATGAGACCTTCTTGATTCAATATTGAAGCAAAACTGCATATTATTTTTGGCAGGTGACTGACGCTACAATGGGTTCGGATAACCATAATAAATAAAAGGATACTATCATGTATCCTTTTATTTGTTTTTTTTTTTCATGCTCCCTGTTTTCTTCAGTAGTTCATAACTATTTATCCTTCAGCTGATATTTTTTCAGTTTTCTCTCTCTCTCTCTCGCCCCCCCCCCCCCCCCCCTCCCCCGACTCTCTCTCTCTCTCTCTCTCATATTACCACTTTCTTCAATCTTTTCAGCCTGAATTATTAATTTCCGGGATTGGAGACCATATTTATTGCAATGACAGGCCATATAAAGGAATAAATAAATTTTCTTACCCTATACACTATCAGGAAAAATATGAAATTTTTACTCAATTATTATTCATTTTAACTTTTTTACTTTTGAAAATTTTTTTCGCTCACTGTATTCACATTCCTTCAAAACTATCAACACTCCTTTGCTTGAATGAACGGGACCACCTGACAGGAAGGCATTGTTAAAAAAAACCATAGAAGGGATTTTGACTTGAGCTCCGCTTCATATACGGCGTCCTTTCGAAACATATCCGCCAATGAATCATTAAATAGGCATAAATAAAAGGGAAAATCCTGTGGATGAAAAGATTTCGATGTGAATAGATCTGGAAGAATTCAAGAGAAATGGTGCGAAAACGAAAGGGTGAGAAATAGGTGGAGCTGGAGAAGGAGGAGCTACCTGAAGGTGTTGTACCGAAGCGGAAGTAGTGGGAATGAGAAGTCGATGGACGGATTTTATTCCTCTTGGAAAAAAGCCCTTGCGCTCTAACGCTCCTTCATTGCCAACATTTTTTTTTATTTACTGGACATAAGGGGTAAAAGAGAGAGAGAGCGCACCCTAAAAGTACTATCTTCGACAGTGAGCCTTGGACTATCCTTGATCCTGATGATGTAATGACAGTTATATATATGAAGTATGTATGTATGTGTGTATATTTGTACACATGGTATATATATATATATATATAATATATGTAATTTTTATATATATATATATATATATATATATAATATATATATATAATATAATATATATATATATATATATATATATATAATCTAATAAAAGGAGTCCATAAATACGCCATAAGGTAGAAAGTTAATTAAATATATATATATATATATATATATATATATATATATATATATTTATTATAATATTATATATATATATATATATATATATATATATATATATATATATATATATATATATATATATATATATATATATATATATATATATATATTAAAGGCACTAGAAAAAATAATTAAAATTAGGGCGAATGCTTTGGGTGGTGGAAAGAGACAAATCACACGTAAGCAAAACCTTATCAAGTCTCATCGGCGAGAGCGCGGGTGCGCAAGTTGACCTGGATGGTCTAAAGTCATGTGACTGTGACGTCAGAAAAATGCAGTTGGGTATGTGTGTGTTCGTTTGTTAAACAGGACGTGTTCGTGGTAAGTTCCAGAACATTGAGAAGACTAGTGTGCATACGTTTGTACGTCCATTAGGGCGCGTGAATATGTAATATATTCATTACTGTTGGGGAATGAGGCACCAGACAACAGACTTTTGTAGTGATTACCAGTGAGAAAAGCCCGAAGGAGGCGCCCAGAAGATTCATCAGGAAAGGTGAAAAAAACATTTTACATTTTCATGCCAATATACTTTCCATAAGACTAAGACTTCTCATTTTCATTTCCTTTTCTCTGCCGTCCGAGCAAATCTCCTAAGCTTCCGCTGACAACGGCCATACCACTTTGAAAGCACTGCTTCTCGTCCTAAGCTCTCGCTACTAAGCATTTGTGTGTTCCTCGTCATATGAACTTAATGATTTATTGTCCTTTGCATGACTTAAGTTAGGGATAGAATAACCTTTGTTTTTAAAGACAGTTAAAATCTCCCTCCAAAGTGATAATTCAGCTCCACTGAATGGGTCCTTTATGTATCAAGTTTAAATGGAATAACCTTTTCCCAGAACAGTGTCTCTTACCCACAAGTCGTTCTGCAACTACCGCCTTTTTCGATTCTTGCCTCGACGAGGCACTCATTCCGTTGTAACCAAACCAAGCCATTGGTTCCCGTTGTCTATTGCAAGACGGTCAATCTAGGGCCAAGGCTCTTCACTTAGGATTCATAGTTAGTTTTGAATACTCCCAACAAGAACAACATCAAAGTAGTTGTAGGGTTACTCCCCGAGTCAGCGAAAATGGAAGTAAGATGAATTTTTCTCCCGTATGATTTTATTCATGGCGTTTGTTTGCCAACCATATTCCTTATTCTGACTTAATCCTACGCTGTTGGTGTTTAGATTCTATTTGGACCAATTCCCGTGCACCAGCAAAAATAAAACTGAAAAAACCTGTAATTAAAGAAAAAAAAAACTTTCTGCATAAGGCAGCCTTCGGCTCCGAATTCGCAAGTTCGATCAATATAATGTGGCGGCCATTTGGTTTGTAGGCTTTTAAAATGTTGATGATTATTTTGGGTCTCAAATGAATTACCATGTACTCAGTTTCAAAACACGTCTGTATGGACGGGAAAAAATATTTTTTGACCTGTAGTTTATAAGATTTTTAAGTAATAGTGATGGAAACAATTTTTCTTTCCCATTGGTTTACGACGGAAAGATTTACAACGAATAAAGATCTATACATTGTGCTTCTCTTCCTGTGACGTTATTATTTTTTCATGTGTACGACAAAATTTAACAGTTGGTAATAAAGCGCATGCGCATGCGCTAGGAAAGGTCTATAGAAAAGCCTAAAATGTTCTGAAAAAGGTGTCTCGCGTTGAGTTAGATACAGGAATTTTAGGATGAAATATTTATGATTTATTGATTAGAAGGAAAATGTAAGAAATAATGCGCATGTTAAACAGTGCAGAACAATGATTTCTAATAATGTATAGCTTATTTATTTTCATTTTTGTTGGTGAAACATTGATCTATTTGAGCATAGATTTTAGCACGCGACACGAGAAGGTGGAGGTCGAATCACGCCTTGTTCAATCGCTTAATACAGGACGGGCTTGTTGCCAGATTCAACATTGCTTGCATTTTTACAAGTCAAAAGCATCAGACATCCGTTAACGACTCGGAACCTTCGATATCTCTTGAAAGTTTGTATCGTGTGTGTTTTTATAAAACTTTATCGAAGTCTCTTTCGACTTCTGTTTAACATAGCCCCCACCCACCTTCTCGCCTCCTGTCCCTCCCACCCACTTGTTCCAGTGGAGTGTCTTTATCGCTTCTTGCATGGCCTAAGTCTACACCTTTCTTTGCCACCATTGATGTTCTGGTGTATATTCATCCCTCCTCTCAGCAGTCGGTAAAAGAGAGAGAGAGAGAGAGAGAGAGAGAGAGAGAGAGAGAGAGAGAGAGAGAGAGAGAAAAGCAGCCCAATTCGTCACGTGACTTCAATATAAATACTTGCTTTCGCAAAAGCAGACTGAATAGGGTAAAAATGCACATGGAGTGCACCCAAAAGAATAAATGCAGACCACAAGCCTTTTTTGTTTATTTTTATCTTTTATTTAATTTAAAAGTTGAAGGACTAGATTATGAACCTCAAGGTGCATTTAGAAGATTCTAAAGTGAATAAATCATCATTGAGAAGGATACTCTCCGAGTTGATGGTTCTGTAGTGATTCTGTGAAATAAATGCGCATTTTAGGCAAATGTCATTGTTGAGTAACGCTCTGTTTTAAGCAGCGTGTGTTACTTTTATTACTGCATATTTTGTGACCTACCTCTCCTCTCGTTCTGTCAACATTGCTTTGCTCTTGTTTACATTAATTACTGACTCTCCTCTTTCTGACACCAGTTTCTGCAGTTATTCCTCACTGTTCCAAGTGAGCGCTGCGCCATCTGCTGACGTCAGACATTCCACACTCCATAAAGGACTCAATTTTTTATTCCGTAAGTAAATTTCCACCCAAATCTAATTTCCTTTTCTTATTTTCTAACATCACTCCAGCAAGAACATTAAACTGCGAGTGGCAGTACACCTTTTCGCTTACTCGGGGAGTAAGCCTACAAACTACTTTGTTGTTGTTTTGTTGGGGGGGGGGGGGCGGTAGGAAAGGTCTATGGAAGACCCAAAAAAGGTCTGAAAAAGGTGTTTCGCATTGAGTTAAAGATAAGGAATTTCCGGATAGGATATTTATGATGTATGCATTAGAGTGAAAATGTAATAAATAAATAATGTGCTTGATAAACAATACAGAACCATTACGTTTGAGTCGAAAGATCTCGCAGCATTTCATCGTTACAGTCTACTACGTGACTTCTACCTTTATTTATATATTCATCACGTTCCAAATTTTCGTGATTCAGTTATGCATATATACATAATAACATACATAGAGAGAGAGAGAGAGAGAGAGAGAGAGAGAGAGATTAGCAGCATTCATTTCCCGAGTTGAGCAAGAAATGACAAGGAAAAAGGCTTCTGAACGAATCGGATGCTATTTATCCTATCTTCACTTGCAGAGAACCTGCCATTTGTAAACCCTTTCAGTCCCGGAACATCCGGATGCCATAATGCCCAATTATGCCCTCTTGTCCCGCCGTCACCACCTGATGCCCCCCTCGGCTCATCTTGCTTTTGGCCGTCCGATGCTCAGACTCGCTTGTCCATCGGTTCCCCTTTGCAATGACCCAATTAGTCGGACGCAGTAACACTTTGTTGCGCCCTTTGATCAACTGGGGTGTTTTCAGACGGTGACGTCCACGCAGACAGGCGATAAAGAAGGTATATCCTCCTGCAGGATGGGGGCGGGGGAGGAGGGTTTGGTAGCGGTAAAGCCTGGTTCACACTATGCCAGTAATTTAGTCAAGTGGCGAGTAGTTTAGTTACTACTTCCCTACTAAACTGATCAATTTCGTTGGCACAACCAGTCAAGTAGAGTACATTAGTGTGTAAGGCATCGCAAGATGAACAGGCAACGCAGCAAAGCTAAAAGGCTAATATAAGATATTGCAATAGCTATTTTAGAGGAAGTGGAGGAAGAAATAAGTGTCAAAAAGAAAAAGATTATGGGAACGAAAATGGATTCAGAGAAGAAATCAACTAGGAGCTGCTAATTCACTTCTCAAGGAATTAGAAGTAGAAGATCCTAGAGAATACTGCTCAACATTCAGAATGAGTCAAGAATGTTTTAACTTTCTGTTGATGAAAGTGCAATCACAAATTCAACGAAATGATACCCATTTAAGGAGGAGTGCAGTTCCGGCAAAACCAAATTACAGGCAGTTCTATACCTTCTTGCTACTGGATGTAGTTTAAGAACACTCACACATCTATTTCGACTTGTGAAATCAACTATTTCAGAATTTTTGATAGAAGTTTGCGATTGTATCTACGAATCATTAAAGGAAGTCATCAAGGTAAGAGTAAATAAATCATAAATATATGTCACAAATCATTTATCAATTAAACATTTGCTACATTTATGTTTAGTTATCATAATTAGCAATATTAAAGGCTTCAGTAATTATGTCTGTCGATATTATTGCAGACTCCTGGCTACACGTATTATGTTCAACATGTACTTCAGATATAGTAGACTGGGGTGTATAGTGTCTTCCTTCTATTGAATCACCAGATGAAAGTTGTGTGATTGGTCTGCTAATTGTTTAGGGTTCATTTACGCTTAGCAGATGCTGACTTCGAACTCTATTTATGTAGAGTTGAATGTGCTCCTGGGCTTCGAGTGCCAATAGTGTTGGCAAAGATTTAAGTTGAAGCCCAATGTGTCTCCCGAAAACCTCGAACTCGTTTTCCTCTGTCATAGCAGCTTCAGATATGTCTTTCAGTTGGGATACCATACTAGATAGCTGCATCATTTTCGTTTTTTTCTAGCAGGTGTAGGTTTTGGGTCATGTACTAAACTATCCTGCACTACAGAGTCATTGTGTTCAGTTTCTGCAATATGTGCGCCATCGTTGTTAATCTGGAAAAAAAAGTATTTTAATAGGTATATATTTAAGTTAGGAGCCATTATAATATAAAGGGAGGGAATGTGAAGTGGTGGAGATACTAATGGGATTAGTACCTACCACTATAATATATTAGTTTATATTATAGTACCTACCACTGTAATATATTAGTTTAAATTGAAACCACAATTTAACTTTATTTTTACTTTTTTCAGGTTCCTGGTACAACAGATTGGAAAATGATTGCAAATGGTTTTCAGAAAGAATGGAATTTTCCTGGATGCTGTGGAGCAATAGATGGCAAGCATGTCATTATAAAAGCACCTCATGACTCGGGAAGTTTATACTACAATTACAAAGCATCAAACAGTGTTGTCTTAATGGCAGTTGTAGATCATAAATATTGCTTCAGTTATATAGACATAGGTTGTAATGGTCTAGTTTCTGATGGAGGAGTTTTTCGTAACAGTAGTTTGTATCAATCTATAGAGAATGGTATGCTACCAGAAGGTCATTTCCTAGTTGGCGACAATACATTTCCCTTGAAAGAATACCTGTTAAAACCTTTCCCAGGAAGTAAATTAACATTAAAGCAAAAGATTTTTAATTATCGTTTGTCGCGGGCTAGGAGAATACTTGAAAACTCATTTGGTATACTAGCCGCCAGATTCAGAGTGTTTGAGGAACCAATGCCCTACAGTCCTAAGAAAGTGGTGAGCATCGTCAAGGCATGTTGCGCTTTACACAATTGGCTCAGACAAACAACATTACAGAACACGCAGTTTGTATATACAGTAGACAAAGAAAATCTCAATGAAGCAACTGTCATCCCCGGTAATTGGAGAGAGGTGCCAGCACCTCAAGGATTGGAACTACTACCAACATGTTTAAACAACCGTTCTTCTGGTCGGTCTACTGATCTTCGGGAAAGATATGCCAATTACTCTCTGTTCCTTGGCAGGCAAGAATGATACATTAAGAATTGTAAGGAAATACTAAAATTCAGACATAATTAAATATATGTATTTACCAAATTGCTTTCACTTTCCATTATTATTGCATTCATGTTCCCTAGGCATTCATCTAATATGGTGAACCATTTCACCGATGGAGTGTAAACCGAGTCCGTCCCGGCACCAGATTTTTTGGATTCCTTGATTTTTCTCAATTCTTGTGAGTAGGTTGATCTGAGAAGAAAACAAACAAATATAGAATAATAATGTAATTATATGAATAAAGCAAAACATATAGATAGCCGTTTTTAACCAATTTTAACCTTATCACAAGTGGAAAAAAATTACTAACATGATTACGGAGGCATAAAAATGGAAAATACCTGGTGTTCTTGATTTTCGCTTTTATCTCCATCTCTCCAAATCCAGGTATATCCATGGTTTTCTCCAAATCAGCGTAGGCACTTTGCTTAATTTGTTTATTTTTATACTGGACATTTAACATTCCACAAGCTCTCATGTTGTAAATATTTTGAAATAAATTTTAGTGTTGTCTCTTCATTCCATGGAAGTGCCATTTCTGCGGCAACCTACAACTCATGAACTCCACTAAATTACTAAATTCAACACGTGTTCTCACTGGTTTAGTGGACGAATGACAAGTGGGCGGAGCTGCTACTTGACCGTAAAAATAGAAAATTTTGGATCGACTAAACACTAAATCACTAAATTGCTTACTAAACTACTTGACTAAACTGTTTGGTGTTCTGACACGTTTAGTAGCTAAATTACTCGCCACTTGACTAAATTACTGGCATAGAGTGAACCAGGCTTAAGGGCAGTGCCCAGGAAGACGTTGAAGAAAATTAGCTTGAAGTTGTTTG
>NC_087208.1:89346839-89381432 GCF_015104395.2 Macrobrachium nipponense
CAAACAACTTCAAGCTAATTTTCTTCATTTCTGTCACGGTTCCTTGGGCCACTGGGCACTGCCCTTACCGCTACCACACCCTCCTCGCCCGCCCCCATCCTGCAGGAGGATATACCTTCTTTATATCCTGTCTGCGCGGACGTCATCGTCTGAAAACACCCCAATCGATCAAAGGGCGCAACAATGTGTTACTGCGTCCACTAATTGGGGCATTGCAAACAGGGGAAACCGATTAGACAAAGCGAGTCGTCTGAGCATCGGGACACGCCCCCAAAAGCAAGATGAGCCGAGGGGGGCCAATCCATGTGGGGTGACGGCGGGACAAGAGGGCATAATTGGCATTATGGCATCCGGATGTTCCGGAACTGAAAGGGTTTACAAATGGCAGGTTCTCTGCAAGTGAAGATAGAATAAATAGCATCCGATTCGTTCAGAAGCCTTTTTCTTGTCATCTCTTGCTCAACTCGGAAATGAATGCAGCTAAGCTCTCCTCTCTCTCTCTCTCTTCTATCTCTCTCTCTCTCCGTCTCTCTCTCTCTCTCTCATCTCTCTCTCTATGTAAAGTATCATGTTTATATATGTATAACTGAATCACGAAAATTTGGAACGTGATGAATATATAAATAAAGGTAGAAGTCACGTAGTAGACTGTAACGATGAAATGCTGCGAGATCTTTCGACTCAAACGTAATGGTTCTGTATTGTTATCAAGCACATTATTTATTTTTTTATTACATTTTCACTCTAATTCATACATCATAAATATCCTATCCTGAAATCCATTACCTTTAACTCAACGCCAAACACCTTTTTCAGACCTTTTCAAGGTCTCCCATAGACCTTTCCTACCCCCCAACAAGAACAACAACAAAGTAGTAGGCTTACTCCCCGAGTAAGCGGAAAGGTGTACTGCCACTCGCAGTTTAATGTTCTTGGTGGAGTGATGTTAGAAAATAAGAAATGGAAAGTAGTCTTGGGTAGGGTAGAAATTTAGTTACGGAATAAAAATTGAGTCGCCCTTTATGGAGTGTGGAATGTCTGACGTCAGCAGATGGAGCAGAGCCTCACTTGGAACAGTGAGGCGAATAACTGCAGAAACTGGTGTCGGAAAGAGGAGAGTCTAGTAATTAATGTAAACAAGAGCAAAGCAATGTTGACAGAACGAGAGGAGAGCTAGGTCACACAAAATGCAGGTAATAAAAGTAACACACTGCTTAAAACAGAGCGTTACTCACCAATCATATATGCCTAAAATGCGCATTTATTTCACAGAATCACTACAGAACCATCAATCGGAGAGAATATCCTTCCCAGTGATGATTTATTTACGTTTAGAATCTTCAGATTGCACCTTGAGGTTCATAATCTAATAATTCCAATTCAACTAAAAAGAATAGAAAAAAAATAGAAATAAACAAAAAAGGTTTGTGGTCTGCATTTATTCTTTTGGCTGCACTCCATGTGCATTTTACCCTATTCAGTCTGCTTTTGCGAAGCAACGTATTTATATTAAAGTCACGTGACGTGGAAATTGGGTTGTTCTTCTCTCTCTCTTCTCTCTTCCGCTTTCGCTATCTTCTATTTTACCGAACCTGCTGAGAGGAGGGATGAATATACACCGCCAGCAACAGCAATAGGTGGCAAAGGAAACAGGTGGACTTAGGCCAAGCAAGAAGCGATAAAGACACTCCACTGAAAAAGTGGGTGGAGGGACAGGAGGCGAGAAGGAGGGTGGGGGCTATGTTTAAACAGAAGTCGAAAGAGACTTCGATAAAGTTTTATAAAAACACACACGATACAAACTTTCAAGAGATATCGAAGGTTCCGACGTCGTTAACGGATGTCTGATGCTTTTGACTTGTAAAATGCAAGCAATATTGAATCTGGCAACAAGCCCGTCCTGTATTAAGCGCTTGAACAAGGCGTGATTTCGACCTTCCACCCCCTTACTCGTGTCGCATGCTAAAATCTACGGTCAAATAGACAAATGTTTCACCAACAAAAATGAAAACAAATACGATATACAATATTAGAAATAATTATTCTGTACTGTTTGACATGCGCATTATTTCTTACATTTTCATTCTAATCAATAAATCATAAATATTCCATCCTAAAATTCCTGTATCTAACTCAAACGCGAGACACTTTTTCAGAACTTGTATGCTCTTCTATAGACCTTTCCTAGCGGCGGCCAACTTCTCAAGATGCCCCTCACAAATAACATAGCATACGAAGAACAACTCCTCCATGGCGAAATCTTGCCTGAGAAAACAAAAGGTCAAGGTTCCCAGAATAGGGAACGGAAATTGCATCAGGAGTCCAGGAATCTTTTCTTCCCAGGAATCTTTTCCTTCCCAGGAATCTTTTTCTTCCCTTTCGCGTCTCTAGAGAAAAAGTTTTCCGTTATCCAGCTTAGTTTAGCGTAAAAGTAAAGCTTCAGAAGGAGTAAAATGAGAGAAAGAAAAATGGAAAATATATCGGGCAGAACTGAAATTACAGAGGAGTTGAACAAAAGGCAAGAGATAAACGAGAATGAAGGAAGAACACCAACTTTTTTCCTATCTGATAAAACCCTTTACAAAAAACAAAAAAAATGGGAATGTTGTATCCCCGTCTTCAGAATTTCAGTTGGATATCAACATGATTTTTACCCGGCAAGCAGGTGGGTTATCTGTCTACTATCATATAATAATTCGCATGTCGACGGCAAAAGCGCCTTGTGTTGTAAATTAAAATTTATAGATTTGTCAAGACATAATTCTATAATTATTTAGGTACCGATGTAGGTTCAAGGGGCAGGGATTTGGGTGGCTAGAAATCTGGGAAGAATATGAGATGATGTACGATGTTACGGTAGTTGCCAATGCTTTAGTTGAAAATACATATTCATGTGTATACCTTGAGCTGCGGTGACAAGTGGCCGATGGAGATTCCCAGGATACAATGGTTAAAGTAACGGGTATATCCCCCCCAAAAAAACAGTCACGGACTGATTCAACATTTGCATGGAAGTGTGTAGTGCAATTGTATAATGCAGTTTGCGAGTCAAATGGAAGGCATTCCTGAAGCGCCAATTCAAATCGACGAGGCCAGATTTGCAGGCCGTAGAAAGTATAATCGAGGACGTGTGTTAGCTGGTGACCATGGACCCCTCTCTCTCTCTCTCTCTCTCTCTCTCTCTCTCTCTCTCTCCTCTCTCTCTCTCTCTCTCTGAAGGCAGTGATGCCGAGAGGTGGAAAATGGGGAAGAACCATGGTGCATGAATCGAGGGGCCTTGGGTTTTTGGGTTGAAACAAAATTGAGACAACCGGTACTTTTATGTGCAACGCCGAGATAGACACTTTGATACAAATAATACAACCTGAGTGCAAACCAGGTTCAGAAATTCATTGGGATAAATGGCATTCTGACCGTAGTTTGAAGGACTTTGGTTATATTCACAAGACTGTCATTCATCAAAAGAATTATGTTGATCCCGGATCGGGTGCCACTACTCAAGGGATAGAAAGATCATGCTTGAATTGAATATAGAATTTAAGTCAACGACTAAGCACTGGAAACTATAAGGTCATTCAGCGCTGAAACGGAAATTGACACCAAATAGGTTTGCAAGGTGTTAACAGGAGGAAACCCTCGCAGTTGCACTATGAATCAACTGTTTGGAGAGGGTGGAATGTAAGATGGAAGAAAGAGAATATGAAAGGAGGTACAGTAAAAGGAACGAAAGGGGTTACAGCTAGGGGCCGAAGGCACACTGCAAAGAACCTTAAGTAATGCCTACAGTGCAGGCATTATCCCCATACGGAGGGGCAGAGGCCATGGTTGGATGCCAAAATAAATATACTCAAGAAAAACAGTGTTCCTACAACAATGCTACAATCATACCTTGACCACTTTTGTTGTAAGGTTTGGCAAAAAGGTTCCGATGATTTACTTCTGTCATTTTTACAAGATATAAGACATGTATGCGAGACTAATTTGAGATTTCATTATTTAAAAACTTTTAAAACTATTACCACGTGTTGCTATAAGCTTTTAGTCGAATGTTGGATTACTCACTTGTAATCGATAAATATTTAAACATTCAGCATCTGGGTTTCTTTTACAAGTAGACACTGGTAGAAACACGCAGGCAGACCGCCTACTATAGAAGAAACAGGCACGTAGACCGCCTACTACAGTAGAAACGCACAGGTAGACCCCCTACTACAATAGAAACGCACAGGTAGACCCCCTACTACAGTAGATACGCCCAGGTAGACCGCCTACTATAGTATCACCAAACCATCTATAAAGCCAGCATTATATTCTACCGACCTCTAAACATGACGAGGGAGACGTTCAGTAATAAAATAGTAATACCTTTAACCTGGATGGTACTGAGACCACTGGCACATAACCCTTTCATGTTTACCTATCCAAATACCAGAGCCAAATCTTTAATATCCAACAGAAACTAGTCCCGAAAGGCACTACTATATATATATGTATGTATATATATATATGTATGTATATATATATATATATATATATATATATATATATTATATATATATATATATATATATATATATATATGTTTTTTTTTTTTTTTTTTTTTTTTTTTTTATTAAGACTCGATGGGCTGGGCGACGGGAATATTGATTCTGACTGCAAAAAAGAAGCTAGTCGAGTGCTTAGTCACAAATAGAAAATGGGAGTCGGCTGAGGGGCCAGGAAAAACCAGGAAAAATATTTCAAAGGGGGGGAAAATCGTAAGGAAAACTAAGGGAAAAAATTACAGGGGATATATCTACATCTACTTTTTAATCTGCTAATTCAGGACGAAAGCAAGGACGCTAATGGCCCTCCCCCCCCCCACCGTCTTCACCGAGAAGGATTGCTTGGAGCATGAACACGCGTTCGGGAACATGTGGGTTAATCTTCCCAGCACACACATAGGCCAGAGCTTCTAGGGATATGAAAAATCCAACTCACAGTAGAGACCTGCAGATATCCCTGCAACACAGAAGTCTTTATAAACACACGTGCGATACACAAAGGAGTAGGATATGAGCTTAACATAAACTTACTTTCTTAGAGATTCCTCAGAGGCTAAAGAAAGAATGAATTAAAACTCGAACGTTACGAAAAAATATGAACACAACCACAGCTCTTAAATCTAAGTATCTTCTAGGATAAAGGAGCACAGCTGTGGAAGTGGAAGATTGAAGGGGAGGGGGGGGGGCGGCGGGGGTGTAGCAATGAATAATCACACGAGCGCCGACCACAGGGAAATATAATAGATTAAGTTTACCTTTCTTGCCGAGATAAACCTTCGTAAAAAAGCGCAGGCGAAGAGGGAGGGACACCTCTCTAAGGGGCATCAGGTAAGAGTCCAAGGCTGGCCACGTGGAGGCACCTAGCCCGTGAGCAAGGGAGCAGCTGGCAAAGTGAACACTCCTCACTGGGTCAGAGGTTATCCACGAGTGACCCGAACTCGGCTAGGAGCTACGAGTGAGGGGACAAATTGTGCGCATAGACTCGTTTTACTATCTGCAATTTAGCTGCAAAATACGGAAGAGGGCAGCGCAAGAGAGAAACAAGAGACGATCGACAAGAGTAAGAGAGAGAGAGAGAAAGAGAGAGAAGAGAGAGAGAAGCGAGAGAGAGAGAGAAAGAGAGAGAGAGAGGAGATTCTGTGGGGCTTATACTTTAATAAATATGTAGTTAAATGGCGAAAGCAAAGGAGATTCACAATAATATATATATATATATATATATATATATATATATTATATATATATACCTATATATATATATAATATGTAAGGCCTAGGGTTTTTGATTAATAATATATTGTCCATGTGTTCCCTGTGACCTATGGAATGTGGAGAAACGTGCAGAGTGACGACCTGAGAGTAGCTGATCAATGAGTTTCTAGGGGTGGCGTGAGATAAAAATGATTAGTTCGACAAGTCAATGCACGACAGTTTATAGAACTCTTCTCAAAGTGCCTTTGTGAAACTGGATGCAGCTAGAACCATGAGGCGCTAGCGAACTGTGTGTTCGTATGTGCGTGTGCGCCTCTTTCTGTTAAATAGGTTCATACCCAAGCCTATGGGAGGATTTTGATAGAGGGCTTCAAGTCACAGGCAAAGGTGCCTTGGCGTTCGCCGGGGGAATTTTTTTATTAATAGTGTTTAGTGTCCGGTTGTCTGGGTAAGTGTTGAAGTGCTTTAGCCAAAGGGATGGCTTGTTGATATCTTGTAAGATGTTCCGTTTTATTAACTTTGTCTTTAAACTTGTGTGTACTACGGACCCCATGTGTTCTGTATCTTTGAAACAGACGGATCGGGGAAATACCGTGGGACAAAGAGTTCCAGAGGGGTGTAGCTTTTTGTGACTAGACCATTGTACTGTTTTTTGAGTTAGTCTGTAAGACTGGATTACTTGATTGATTGGTTTTATTTATTAATTGTTAATAAACGTTAATATTATGATGCAACTCTCTCATTTTCATTACCTGTTAGAATGGAGAGAAAGAGGTGGGGAGAGAGAGAGAGATTCCTTGGAGAGAGAGAGAGAGAAAGAGAGAGAGGGATTGCCGAGAGAGAGAGAGAGAGGCTGTGTGTGTAATGTGTGTGTGGTTGCCTTCCGTTTCGTGTCACGCTTACCTTATGAATAATGGGGGAAGAATCCCCCCAGTTACAATGGTGGCAGACGGTTAAGAGGGGATATAAAAGTCTTCTTTCTTTTTATGCCTGGGAACGCCAATGTAGAGATGGGTGGCCAGTTAGAAAATAAAAGGGGTTATGGCTTAGCGATAGTTTTCGAAACGACAAAACTTTGTGGGATTATGGAAAATTGTTAAATTGTTAGATCTCGGTTGGTAAGTGAAAAAGGGGGTAGAGAAAATATCCGTCCGTGGGGATGGGGGATGAGGAAAGAAAATTGCTATTAGGGTCATCAAAATTTGCTCGTACCGAGATTCTTCAGGGCGTAAGCCGTGAGACAAGCAACTCAGTCTAGTTCATGAGTGACGGTTGCTAGGTGCGTTTTTCACCGATCGCGTTTGTATTGTGCCGACGAGATTTACGTGTTTTACGAGAATTTCGAGTTTCTTTTGTTCCCATTATGGAGTGGTGAGTATTAAAAAAAACTATTGTTTATCAAAAGGGAGAGGGGTTTTGTTTTAAATATTTCAGGATTATGGATTGGTTTCAAGAGGTCAACAATTTTTCTTGTCTTTGCCCCATAGTGACGTGTTTCTTATTTGCACGTGTTTATAATAGACGTATGTATTCGTCTTTGTTCAAAACATAGAGGTGTATTAAGATGTATTTATGCATGTGAACTGTGGTTAGATAAGCGGCCACAATTTTACGGGCTCAGCACATTTCTGCAGAGAGGCGCGTTGTATTGCGAGGGTACCACTGGCCTCCCTCGAGAGATAGTGCAGGGGAGGGCACTAGTGTATACCTTGGGAAGGGGTCCTCAGACTGTTCAAGGGGAGAAGGGGGATACTGCTGGTATGCCTCGGGCTGTTCTGTCGCTTGACTGAGGGGTTGTTCACAGGGGGGGGGAGAAACCTTTTTTTTCTCATTGGGGGGTGAACTCCTTTTTTGTTTCTTTGTGTTGGGGGATGGGTTTGCCCTTGACATTGGATGCTAAGATATCAGCTGATTGATAAGTTTATGAAGTGAAATGCCCGTAGAGTCTTTTTTTTAGAAAAGATATTTTTTTTTCTCTCTTGGAGGAAGAGAAAAGGAAATAAAAAGAGATTTTCCTTTTCCGTGAATGAGGGAAAAGTAGTTAACATGCACAGGATGTGTTATATGTTTCTTTGTGCTTGAAAGACACAAATATAAGGGGGATACACAGATTATTTTTTTTTATTGTGTTGGAGAAATTACTTTGAAATGCCGATGATTGGTGTTTGTATCTGTTGTGTGGCAATGGTGTTATGTCATGGTGCATGCTGGAGAAATTGTATGTCATAGGATTCAGCAATACTGTGTATGCTATTTGAATTTCACCCTTACTTGAGATCTTTGCAAGAGAATTGTTGCTATGAAGAGTTATTATTATTATTATTATTATTAATAGTTATACTTGAGATGTGTCACGGGATTGCTTAAGTATAATTATCATTACGGGAGAATTGTTTTGCGAGAGAGTTTTGAGATATTTCATGGGAGATTATTCTATAATTATTACAGATAATTATTCAAGGAGAATTATTACAATGAATTAATGGGAGAAGTCTTGTGTTAGTTATTTGTTGAGTTTTTGTAACTTTGGAGAATATTTCAGTGATTCACGGGGATGAGTTTGCTGAATCTTGATGAATCTGACTGAATCTTGGTGAATTGTGTTGAATCTTGCTGAATTTTTGCTGAATTTTTTGCTGAATTTTTGGAGAATGGACAAGCATTAACATTGGTGATATTTTTTGTACTGATACTGATGATTTTGATGATAGCAATTTTTTGTTTTTTTTTTTGGTGATTTTGTGATAATGATATTTTGATACTGATTTTTTTATACTAATACGTGGTGCCGTAATGCTATCAAGGGAGGCGAAATCTTTTTTTGATTTTGGGAGGAACTAACAACACATTATTTTAGTTTTTTTTTTCTTTTTTTTATGTGTTCAGCAGATAATTGCTTGACATCTAGTGAGTTACGGGAGATAGTTAATGGTGCCGTTGATTTTTCTTTTCTCCTTTTTTGGAAATTAGCCATCGCTGACACAAGTTTTTTTTACCAAGGGTGAATTTGAATTTATTTTTTCTCTCCAGTTAGTGTGAATATTATCTCAGTTTATGACTTAGAGTCATTGTTCGGGAACGTGTTCGTGATTTAGCTATTTGATGCTATAGAGAAATATATGGAGAATTTTTTTGCACGTTTTGTTTTGGAATGCATACGTAATGGCACTACATTTTTTCTCTGGATATTTGTGTTCCAGAAATTGAGAGTTTTCTTGCACAATGCCTTTGTTGTATTTGTGACAACTTTGTGAGAGATAGGAAAACTTGGTTAAGTTTTCTAGTGGCCTATGTCGTAGTGCATATGAAAAAGTCTTGGCTAAGACACTGTGAGTGGGAATTCTGTTATAATGAGTTATTGTGCACATGGGTGATTTTTCTAGCAATTTTCTTTTTAGACAGTTTTATTTGCCGAGTTTTTGTTTTTGCCTTTTTTTAGCAATTATGCTAAATGGACGAGAGTTTTTATAGTTTTTGACTATAACATTGAGTTATTCTCTGGAGAATTGGAGTTATAATTGAGATATATATTTTGGAGTTATGATTTGAGATATAATATATGTGGGAGACATATTTTGGCCATTTTTGTTTTGATATTTGCCAATGTGATGAGAGCTAGTTTTAGTTTCAATTATTTGCAGCCATCTTTGTTGCAAATGGAGACACATATTTGGAGATTATGGGGCAATATTTGTGAGAATGTGAGTTAGTTGCCTTGAGTGCACATTTTTTGGAGATATATTTTTTTGGAGCCTTGTTTTGTTCCACATGGAGTTATTGGGGAAATAGAGGTAAATATTTGTATTTGCCGAAATAGAGGTGATTATTCTCTATTCCTGGAGTGGTGTTTTTTTACTGACATGTGGCTATTGGAGAAATAAGAGAGAATAATATATGGGGTTGGTTATTAACCAAATGGAGGAAATATTTTTATAACCGGAGTGGTGTTATTATTAATATGGTGTCTCATAATGGAGTTGGAATTAATCTTTGGCGGGTGACCCTTTTTTTTTGTGGTTATGGAGTTTTTTTGAGCAAAGAGGAGATTTCTGTGGTTCTCTTCTTTGGTTTCGTGACTATTTAGAGGCGAGTGTCATTACTGCATTACGAGTCCTATGGAGATGTGTGTGCATTTTTTATGTTCGCAAGTGTATTATTTTTGGAGAAAGAAATATAATTTGGAGGCATATAATGTCAAGAGAATGAGTCTTTGAGACAGTCTTTGAACACATTAGTCATATCCTGGAGTTAATTCTGTGAAATGTGTCTGTTAGACCTTTTTCTGTAGAATCATGAGTTTCCAAACTTATGTGTCTGACTAGACAATTCTTATGCTGATGTTAGAGCATGCGTCCGCAGGCGATTTTTCTGCTGACAAGCGATGTGATGAGCCGTGTGCTGACTCTTTTCCTCTGATGATGATAGATCAGAATTTTTGCAATATCTGGAAATGTTGACAATAGCATTTCACGAAAGCGCATGTGTGAGAGTTTGCTTTCTGGCAAATTCCGTGGCTTTACATGGAGCATTTCTTGGGAAAAACGCGGGAGTTATGCATATCATACATATATATGTTTTGTGATTGGGGAAACCTACTTGTGACTATCTTTTTATTTTTCTTCCTTTTCCTATGAGTGATATAATTTGGGGATTGAGCTTAAGTAGCATTTCTTTTTTGGACGGGAGATTTGATTTTACCGGGAGATGTTAATTTTTTGAGGGGTTGTTACTTAAGTAAATGGGAGTTTGACATTAAATCTCATCGTGATTAATTATTGAGCAGTAAAGGGGTTTTGCTGTAAATTAAAGTTGGAGATTTTTATGATTTGTGGGTTGTTCAAATATCAGAACTTGAGAGAACATTTTGGGTCTGGGTGTGTTACGTGATTCTTTTTTTTCCTTTTTCCTGGGCTCATTACTATTTTTTTTCCTTTTTTTTTTTTCTTTTTATGAGAACATTCGAGTTTGAAATGTGAGTGCAGAATTCCGTGGAGTTGCTGTGATTTCTGAGTGCGTGTGTGCTGATGTCGTGAGTTTGGAGAATTGAGTTGGAGAACTAGATGTTTTTTTTTCTTTGAGAGTTGCGATAATGACTTATGATTTAGTAGTCATATTAAGGGAGTTAATTGGGAGACGTTCAGTTAGTATTTCTGACCTTTTGAGATCATTGTTTGATAGAAGTAGTATGTCTGGGTTAGTTTTCTTAGATTGACCAAAGACTTGACTGACATACTAACACCAAAAGTCGTTCCCCGACACCAGCAAGACGTCCACCAGCCGTGAAGAGAGGTTGCTGCCATGTTGCCCAGGGTGATTACAAGAATTTCCACGTGGGTGATCACAAGAATTCTACAGCGTGTCTTTTGGGGATCTGCAGAAGCCGTGAGATGTCTTCTACGATGAGGGAGGCATTCCGTCTTCCTACAGTTGCTACAGCCTGCTATAGCCTGTTGCTGTCTGTTCAGCTACTTGCAGACAAGCGAAGAGGGATATTCAAGAATCCTAATGCGGAAAATATGAGAGAAAATGCGTCTTGTGTTATGGGAGATAAAGCATGATAAGACTTTATTTCATAATGCCAGAGACGTGCAGTTATTTCGTATATTTTATTTTAAGCCGGCCAGTGTTTTGTGTTATGATCAATTTTGCTAGGCGGGGGCTAGCATATCCGGTGGCCAAGCTATCTGTAAGGCCTAGGGTTTTTTTGATTAATAATATATTGTCCATGTGTTCCCTGTGGACCTATGGAATGTGGAGAACAGTGCAAGAGTGACGACCTGAGAGTAGCTGATAATGAGTTTCTAGGGGTGGCCGTGAGATAAAAATGATTAGTTCGACAAGTCAATGCACGTCCAGTTTATGAACTCTTCTCAAAGTGCCTTTGTGAAACTGGATGCAGCTAGAACCGTGAGGCGCTAGCGAACTGTGTGTTCGTATGTGCGTGTGCGCCTCTTTCTGTTAAATAGGTTCATACCCAAGCCTATGGGAGGATTTTGATAGAGGGCTTCAAGTCACAGGCAAAGATGCTGTGGCGTTCGCCGGGGGAGTTTTTTTATTAATAGTGTTTAGTGTCCGGTTGTCTGGGTAAGTGTTGAAGTGCTTTAGCCAAAGGGATGGTTTGTTTGATATCTTGTAAGATGTTTCCGTTTTTATTAACTTTGTCTTTAAACTGTGTGACCTTACCGGGAGTGTTCTGTATCTTTGAACAGACGGATCTGGAATACCGGGGGACAAAGAGTTCCCAGAGGGGTGTAGACTTTTTGGGTACCTAGACATTGTACTGTTTTTTTGAGTTAGTCTGTAAGACTGGATTACTTGATGATTGGTTTATTTATTAGTTGTTAATAAACGTTAATGTTATGATGCAACTCTCTCATTTTCATTACCTGTTAGAATGGAGAGAAAGAGGTGGAGAGAGAGAGAGAGATTCCTTGGAGAGAGAGAAGAGAGAAAAGAGAGGGATTGCCGAGAGAGAGAGAGAGAGGCTGTGTGTGTAATGTTGTGTGTGGTTGCCTTCCGTTTCGTGTCACGCTTACCTTATGAATAATGGGGGGAAGAATCCCCCCAGTTACATATATATATATATATATATATATATATATTTATATATACATATATATATATATATATATATATATATATATATAAAAACAGGGCCCTATGAGCCTTGTTTCTGAAGAAAAAGGTAACGTCGACCGCCTCAAAGTAACAAGCAAACATGATACCTACCTTTTTGGAAAGTCGTCAACCGACATCCTTCTGTAATCAGTTACAAGTATCAAAATAGCTAAGGTAACGAAACTAATAAACTATCAAAAATACAAACTTTAAATCAAAACTCAACATGAGGGGCAAAAAACAAAAAACATAAATAAAAAAAAGTTAAGGGCATTAAGTGTCCTTACTTCTGGCAAATAAGTCAAAGGTAAGTTAAAACCTGCCCCCACATATCCAATGAAATGGCGTACTCCTCATCTCAAAAATGTCGTAATCCTCGTAATAATTATCCCCAAATCATACCACCACATGGAATGTCATAGTCAAGACCCAAGCCGTAGTTAACTGTCAAAAAATCCCTTATTATTCACTTGACTATCCGAAACATCTGAGGAAAAATTAAAAAAATAAAAAAAAAGTCACGTCTTTCAAAACACAATATAAAGAAAAGCATCGCTGCACACATGGGGAAAACACATAAATGAGTAATAATGCAAAAACCCAACTGAAGGAGAACTCGTCTCCCAGTCTCTAAAACTATAGTCTACTGACAGTGTATAGGTAAAATGTTCGAAGCAATATTCAAAGTTCTGTCTCACCTTTACTGGACCTCTGTGCGCCGTATCACAGGCCCCTTGTCTCAGAAATGTCACTGGCCTGAACTAGGATGTAACCACCTCTGTCTTGATGGGTCATTCTATTGCATCTACATGACCCTGTTTGACACGCATTTACGCACACATTTGATATTTCTCGAAGCCTCTTTATTTGCATTTCTATGTGACATCTAGACTGTGACACGCCACCTTCCGTCACCATGCGTACGATACCCCCAAGTTACGTAATCATCTCGACTTGCGCGCGGCTTAACGCCCTTTCGAATTGTCAGCATTCACAGTTTATTCACCTAAGTAATGTGCGGATGAACCAAAGCTTTCATTAAAATTTACCTACCACTTGTTGAAGCATTCCATCACCTCTTCTCGGCACAGTCCACTGACCCCTACATAATATATATAACAATTAATGGAGCAGTTTACAATATTACTATATATATATATATAATATATATATATATATATATATATATATATATATATATATATATATATAAATAAAGGTATAAGCCAAATTTTCGTGATTCAGTTATATATATATATATATATATATATATATATATATATATATTATATACAATATATATATATATATATATATATATATATATATATATTATATATATATATATATATATATATATATAATATATATATATATATATATATATATATATATATATATATACAGACAGGGTGTAACACGAGGTTATGCAAATATTTCGGGAAATGAAAGGAAACGTCTTTCTAAACAGAAAATGTTCTATAAACATATACATTTAAGACTTCCTTTGTCGGTGAAGTGATTTTTTAAAATAACGTTTTCCTAAACGCTGCTCTTGGCCATGATGGCATATGCAATGTCCGACTAGTCAGGGATATGGGGGTTACAGGGGGGAAGGGTTGACGAAGTTCATTAGGCAACTGGATTGGTAGCCTTTAAATTATGATTTTTTTCTCAGATTTTTAAAAAATGTTTCATTACAGTCCCTTCAATTAGCAAATCACTTACATATCAAGAAAGTCTTTTCCATCTGACAGAGACGAAAGCATTTTCTTTGGTGTGTTTTAACTTCGACTGGTGTGATAGAAAGGAAAGGTTTTTGATGATATGTTTCAAATCTTTGATGGGTGTTTAATGAATAGGATTATCTTTGATGGAGGGGAAACTCCATTCACCTTGCTTTTTTTTCCTTTATTGGATTCCAGTGAATACCATTGACGGAGAGGGAGAAGGTTTCCATGATTCTTGCATATTTCCCCTTTGTTCAGTATCTGAAGAATAATTTGATTTGAAAGAATTTAATAAACATCAGTCTAATCGCCGATTTCCTTTTTATATAACGGGAGTTCACTGTTGCAAAACCCACAAATAAACATCAGATCTGCATATTCCACATTACTGGAACGTTAAGGCATCGTCTCCAGTTTCTTGCTCACAAAATGAATAAGAAATCTGGCACTTGTGACCCGGACCCGCTCCATCCCCCTCCCCCTATCCGTGATTTCTCCGACATCCCGTGAGCGCATCTTACTTGGCCATTTAATGATTATGGTTATTTCAAAAATTCACCTCACTGACAAACAAAGCCTTAAAATGTACATGGTTATAGAACATTTTCTGCTTATAATTGACTTTTTCTTTCATATCCCGAAATAGTTGCATAAACTCGTGATCCATTCTGTATATATACATATATATAAATACATACGTATGTGTATATATATACATATGTATATATTATATATATAAATACATACATATATAGTTTACCAAAGAATACTTGAGAGCCTGAACATGTTTGGCTTAGAAACACGACGAATGCGAGGACAACTAATAACAAAAGTAGACAGTAACCTATTTACGTTAAACGAAAACCAGACAAGAAATAATGGATGGAAAATAGAGCTGAAGAGATACAACACATCCCATTGTGGGAACTTCTTTACAAACAAGAAATGTGACACGTGGAATAAACTGCCACAAGAAGTTGTTAACAGGAACAGTGCGGAGGAGTTGGAAAGAAAGCTAGACAAAATCATTAGGACACTAAATGAACATTAAAACCTGCTCCTAGAGATAAGAGAGCACACGATGTCTCCTCGGATGGACTAAAAAGTCTTTGACATCCTAATCCTTGTAACTCCTTGTAACTCCTTGTAACTCCTGTAACACTCTCTCTCTCTCTCTCTCTCTCTCTCTCTCTCTCTCTCTCTCTCTCTCTCTCAAAATACTGTAACTAATTAGTCTATCCTTTTCAATGTTTTCCCTGATTTTACCTATTTTTGCAACTTCAGTCTTCTCAAATTTCGTTTTCGCCATTTATAAAGATGACGGCCCTTCCATATTTTCGGGCTCATAATCGACATAACATGCGATACATTTTGCAGTACAAGGTTTAATACCTCTGGTTATTAATTAAATAAAAACCTCTGACGTCCTTTTAAAATGTATCATGGGAAGGTAGCCATCACTAAATGCAAATGAAAAAGCAGGGCTGTTACTACAAGAGAAAGCGTTCTCGGGGAATTCCCTTTAATGGCTGCATGCAGAGCACTTTGCAGTGAAAGACTTGCAGGTGGAATTCCGTAACAGGAAACCAATCAAGGACTTTTAGAGAAGGTCATTTTTCCCGATCGTATATCGAGTCTCTAGCTTCCATTCAGTGTTGTGGAAACTCGAGTGCTTTTAAGAAACCGGGATTTGTTGCGAAAGTTCGGCGCTAAATCACTGTATTAATGGAACCTCTTTTCCTTACAGTCCTCGCTCTTTCATCTTCTCATTTTCTAAATTCTGTAGATTTGTTTATAATTTACACTTTTAATTCTACCCTTTTTTGGATGTTTATCGATTTCTAATTCAATTACATAATTTTGTTAGTGCTAAATAGATGTTTCCCATTCGAGTTATTCTGGAAGTAACAAAACGAAAACAGTTCTAAATAAAAGTTCAGGAACACTTTTCGTAAACCACGATGAATTAATAGAAATTTTGTTCACCTTAACCCTTTTAGATACCTGCCTGCTTTAAAGGTAAAAGCATAAAGCCATATGATCGGTTAAAATAGAAATGTGTGGAGAGTTACGGTAAAATCGAGAGTCCGAAGGTAATCTATAATTATGAATCTATACATAAGAGACTATTATCGAATGTCTCAAAATGGGATTTGTGGATTCGGATGTAAATGGGAACATCAATATTCTAAATTTGCGGATGTGGATATCAATTATTTAAATTTGGGGATGCAGACGCGGATATTTGATGACCATACCCTCACTTATTTTGTAAATCTATATAACTTAGATATATTTATTTGTTAAGGACAACTTCCAGCCAAATTATTCCAAATTATGTGTTACCAGGATGCAGGATAAGGATAACAAAACTTGACAAAGCCATTCTTCACATGAGAGAGAGAGAGAGAGAGAGAGAGAGAGAGAGAGAGAGAGAGAGAGAGAGAGAGTTTCCTAAAAAAAACCGCAACACCCTGCCTTTATGATTACAACTACTGTAAATGACATGAAATTAATAAAACAAATGTACTTCAAAATAAATATGCTATACCAGAGCTACTTATACAGTATATACTGTATGAAATATGTAATTGTGTATCATGTATCTGTATAATAAAATGAACAAGCCAAATTTGGAAAGCATAAAAAGCTCTACTATTAGGTGGTACAATGTATGAGTATGAACTATGGGACGCTGAGTAGGGGGTGATATCTGCATTCCTAAATTGCGGATGCGGATGTTGCTTGCAATGCTAATGCGGATGAGAATAAGGATGTTAAGAAATTGTTAATGTGGATGCGGATTTATAAAAAATGCGGATAATCCTCGGATGCAGATATCCAATACATCTCTAATATGTATATACTGACATATATAAACACGAGTATATACAATAATATACTTAATACATAAATCCAATCATACCCATGCCCTACACACAAAATATATATATATATATATATATATATATATATATATATATATATATATAATATATATATATATATATATATATATATATACATATACACGTATTCATGTATGAATGTACATACTCCCGTTCATGATCATCACTCTCAGATGAAATCGATTCCATTACATATGTTCCAGGTCATAAATATTCTCATTATATACCATTATAAATCCCCTAAGCTATAAAAATTCATTGTCATTGATTGCCTCTAATATCGACTTAATTGCATGAATCCTCATCCACCTAACAATAATGGATGTCTAGCATTAATGTTTTGATTCGAAAATCAGATCTTTTTTCATTTTCAGATGAGAAATTTATTTACGTGAAAATTTAAAAGCGCACAAAAGTGAGACATGACCTCGAAAGGTCATCCGTGGAGAGAATGCCCACTGATCTCGACAGTAAAGCAGATAAGTTCCCAAATCTCACCATCATCACTTATGACTATTTGCAGCCGATTGCAAAACAGTTTAAACTGGGGAGTCACGGGGAATTAGGACGCACAGCAGTTATTGGTTGATTAAGATTTACCTAGCATTACAACAGCCTGGAAACCCTATGATATAACTGGGATTCTTTTTTCGTTATGCGGATGAGGATTCATGCAATATAAAAATAAATACCTATAATATACTATATTTAAGACATACATTACATGTAAATATACATAATATATATATATATATAGTATATATATATATGATATAATAATATTAATATATATATATATATATCTATATATATATATACATATAATATAATATATATCCATATGCCTTATGGAAACTCTATGTATAAATGGGATTCTTTTGTCGTTAGACGGATCAGGATTCATGCAATATATGTAAAACACATATAATAATACTATATTTATACGTACATACATACACACATATATACATACATATGTATATATTGTTGTATATATATATATATAGATATATATATATATATATATATATATATATACATATATATGTATATATGTGTGTGAATGTATGTATGTATAAATATAGTATATTATAGGTATTTACATATATTGCATGAATCCTCATCCGTATAACTACAAAAGAATCCCAGTTATATCATAGGGTTTTTATTAACAATGCCCTAAAATAGGACTCCTTCCATGTTATATTATTGTTATTATTATTAAGAGGTTTCGCCCTTCCCGGAAATACTCATTAGGAGGGTTTAGTTTTCAGTATTTTGAAAATAACTCCAAGGCATGGTACCCGTAACCCCCCTTCCACCTATCATATTGAATTCACTGGACGCCCAAAGACCAAGTCAAGCCCCTATATAGAGTGGCTTTGGAATCAGTCGCGTCTTGCAGGCTTAAGATAGAGGGTGTCCATAAAGTCCCAGTACCATTACAAGTATTCATGGTTCATAATGGTACTGGGACTTTATAGACACCCTGTACAAAAACCACCGACCCTAGCAATGAGGATTCCACCCTTATTGAAGCTAAGCAGCTCATGCCACCACCGATAGGTGAGCAGAAAATGACTACCACCCATTCAACTGATTCAGTGGCAAGGCGTTAAAAACACCATAGATAGCAGCCGCCAAGCAAGAGGAGGAGGGAAAATTCAAGGAATTAGAAAACACCAGGATCTCATTCAATCATTCCATGCCAGCTGTTTAGAAGGACTCGCTGCGACAAGAAATTTACGAAACACCTCGTAGGACTACAGATGCCCTTCTTACGAAAGAAAAACTGGACAGAAACTATAAAATCTTATTGATAGCAGTGACAAGACTAACAGAGCACGACGTGATCGTGGGTGTAACTTATCAAGTAAACAAATAAGTGAAAATATTGTGAGTGGCCTCGGGTATGGTTCATCCTTCTTCATATCGAACAGACCATCTGCTTTAACGATTGCGTCGACCGTAAGGAAGTTCGAAAAGATTGTGATCTTCCTCAAATAATGCTGACATAATTAAAGGTGTTATTTATTGGAGCTGCCAATGTTAATCATGAAAGTAACTTCCCTGCTCGCTAAGAGAAAAGTTTGACCGATCTTAAAGAAAATGCAATCCGAATCACAAAAGCTGAAATAGTATCGTAATTTTGGATAAAGCTGACGACATATAACGTATGCAAGCCCTACTGGATGATGATGTGACTCACAAAAAACTTTTAAAAAATCCGGAAAAAAGAAAAAAAAATCCCTAAACATAAAACAGAACTACTGGGCAAATTGTCAGCCAAAATTCCTTCGCTACCTTACCAGTACGGATTAGTCAAAGGACACAAAGAAAATAACCCTATGCGGCCTATTATCAAGACTGTTGGCTATATTTCATAAAAACTTTCGAAATATATCATTAAGCTCTTGTCCCCATTACTTGGAACCACCTCCGATTCTCATATACATAAGTCTCTAGATTTAGTTGATAAATTAAACAAAATCACTTTTGCCCCACTGATAGATTCGTTAGTTTTGATGTATGTTCCTCTTTTTTTACTTAAGTCCCTATAGACTATTGTTTTTAGAGTATCTTAGTAAATGGAACTAACTCAGCATGAATTACCTCTACCTGCAAGTCACATTATTTCACTCACAAGTGTGTGCATCTGTGATTGTATGTTTATATTTAATAATGAATTTTATCAACAAATATTTGGCATGGTAATGGGAAACCCTTTATCACCGCTTCTCTCAAACGTGTGTATGGAATTTTTTGAAAAACGCAATTTACCTAATATAATTTATATTCCTTTAAAGTGGTATATATATCCTGACTATATTTTAGCTTGTTTTCTGCTGGTATTGATGTAAATGATTACTCGCTAATTTGAATAATCAGGTACCATCAATTAAGTCTACTTTAAGAGCTAGAAAAAGGCAATTGGCTCCATTTCTTAGATGTTTCAATACACAGAGAACCATTTCAATGCAAATTCAGTATTGATAGGGAACCATCAAACAACTTCAAGCTAATTTTTCTTCATCGTTCTTCCTGGGCACTGCCCTTACCGCTACCAAACCCTCCTCCCCCGCCCCCATCCTGCAGGAGGATATACCTTCTTTATATCCTGTCTGCGTGGACGTCACCGTCTGAAAACACCCCAATCGATCAAAGGGAGCAACAAAGTGTTACTGCGTCCCACTAATTGGGGCATTGCAAAGAGGAACCGATGGACAAGCGAGTCTGAGCATCGGACAGCCAAAAGCAAGATGAGCCGAGGGGGGCCATCCAGGTGGTGACGGCGGACAAGAGGGCATAATTGGGCATTATGGCATCCGGATGTCCGGAACTGAAAGGGTTTACAAATGGCAGGTTCTCTGCAAGTGAAGATAGGATAAATAGCATCCGATTCGTTCAGAAAGCCTTTTCCTTGTCATTTCTTGCTCAACTCGGAAAATGAATGCTGCTAAGCTCTCTCCTCTCTCTCTCTCTCTCTCTCTCTCTCTCTCTCTCTATGTATGTATCATCATGTATATATGTATAACTGAATCACGAAAATTTGGAACGTGATGAATATAAATAAAGGTAAAGGAGAAGTCACGTAGTAGACTGTAACGATGAAATGCTGCGAGATCTTTCGACTCAAACGTAATGGTTCTGTATTGTTTATCAAGCACATTATTTATTTATTACATTTTCACTCTAATTCATACATCATAAATATCCTATCCTGAAATCCATTACCTTTAACTCAACGCCAAACACCTTTTTCAGACCTTTTCAAGGTCTCCCATAGACCTTTCCTACACCCCCCCAACAAGAACAACAACAAAGTAGTAGGCTTACTCCCCCGAGTAAGCGGAAAGGCGTAATGCCACTCGCAGTTTAATGTTCTGGTGGAGTGATGTTAGAAAATAAGAAATGGAAAGTAGTCTTGGGTAGAAATTTAGGTACGGAATAAAAATTGAGTCCTTTATGGAGTGTGGAATGTCTGACGTCAGCAGATGGCGCAGCGCTCACTTGGAACAGTGAGGAATAACTGCAGAAACTGGTGTCTGAAAGAGGAGAGTCAGTAATTAATGTAAACAAGAGCAAAGCAATGTTGACAGAACGAGAGGAGAGCTAGGTCACAAAATATGCAGGTAATAAAAGTAACACACTGCTGAAAACAGAGCGTTACTCACCAATCATATATGCCTAAAATGCGCATTTATTTCACAGAATCACTACAGAACCATCAACTCGGAGAATATCCTTCCCAGTGATGATTTATTTACTTTAGAATCTTCAGATTGCACCTTGAGGTTCATAATCTCAATCCCTTCAACTTTGAAAATAGAATAAAAAATAAAAATAAACAAAAAAGGTTTGTGGTCTGCATTTATTCTTTTTTGGCTGCACTCCATGTGCATTTTCACCCTATTCAGTCTGCTTTTGCGAAAGCAAGTATTTATATTAAAGTCACGTGACGAATTGGGCTGCGTTTTCTCTCCTCTCTCTCTCTCTCTCTCTCTCTCTCTCTCTTTTACCGACTGCTGAGAGGAGGGATGAATATACACCAGAACATCAATGGTGGCAAAGAAAGGTGTGGACTTAGGCCAAGCAAGAAGCGATATAAAGACACTCCACTGGAAAAACGTGGGGTGGGGGGAGGGACAGGAGGCGAGAAGGTGGGTGGGGGCTATGTTAAACAGAAGTCGAAAGAGACTTCGATAAAGTTTTATAAAAACACACACGATACAAACTTTCAAGAGATATCGAAGGTTCCGAGTCGTTAACGGATGTCTGATGCTTTTGACTTGTAAAAATGCAAGCAATGTTGAATCTGGCAACAAGCCCGTCCTGTATTAAGCGATTGAACAAGGCGTGATTCGAACCTCCACCTTCTCGTGTCGCGTGCTAAAATCTATGCTCAAATAGATCAATGTTTTCACCAACAAAAATGAAAATAAAATAAGCTATAAATTATTAGAAATCATTGTTCTGCACTGTTTTAACATGCGCATTATTTCTTACATTTTCATTCTAATCAATAAATCATAAATATTCCATCCTAAAATTCCTGTATCTAACTCAACGCGAGACACCTTTTTCAGAACATTTTAGGCTTTTCTATAGACCTTTCCTAGCGCATGCGCATGCGCTTTATTACCAACGTTAATTTTGTCGTACACATGAAAAAATAATAACGTCACAGGAAGAGAAGCACAATGTATAGATCTTTATTCGTTGTAAATCTTTCCGTCGTAAACCAATGGGAAAGAAAAATTGTTTCCATCACTATTACTTAAAAATCTTATAAACTACAGGTCAAAAAATATTTTTTCCCGTCCATACAGACGTGTTTTGAAACTGAGTACATGGTAATTCATTTGAGACCCAAAATAATCATCAACATTTTAAAAGCCTACAAACCAAATGGCCGCCACATTTTATTGATCGAACTTGCGAATTCGGAGCCGAAGGCTGCCTTATGCAGAAAGTTTTTTTTTTTCTTTAATTAGAGGTTTTTCCAGTTTAATATTTGCAGGTGGACGGGAACTGGTCCAAATAGAATCTAAACACCAACAGCGTAGGATTAAGTCCGAATAAGGAATATGGTTGGCAAACAAACGCCATAAATAAAATTACACGGGAGAAAAATTCATCTTACTTCCATTTTCGCTGACTCGGGGAGTAACCCTACAACTACTTTGTTGCTGTTCTTGTTCTTGTTGGGAGTATTCAAAACTAACTATGAATCCTAAATGAAGAGCCTTGGCCCTAGATTGACCGTCTTGCAATAGACAACGGGAACCAATGGCTTGGTTTGGTTACAACGGAATGAGTGCCTCGTTGAGGCAAGAATCGAAAAAGGCGGTAGTTGCAGAACGACTTGGGGGTAAGACACACTGTTCTGGGAAAAGGTTATTCCATTTAAACTTAATACATAAAGGACCCATTCATTGGAGCTGAATTATCACTTTGGAGGGAGATTTTAACTGTCTTTGAAAGCAAAGGTTATTCTATCCCTAACTTAAGTCATGCAAAGGACAATAAATCATTCAGTTCATATGACGAGGAACACACAAATGCTTAGTAGCGGGAGCTTAGGACGAGAAGCGGTGCTTTCAAAGTGGTATGGCCGTTGTCAGCGGAAGCTTAGGAGATTTGCTCGGACGGCAGAGAAAAGGAAATTAAATGAGAAGTCTCAGTCTTATGTAAAGTATACTGGTATGAAAATGTAAAATGTTTTTTTCACTGTACTTAGGATTCTCTCTCAGGGCACCTGCGAATGTTTTTACAGGTTAACAAAGCCTTTCACCTTTCCTGATGAGTCTTCTGGGCGCCTCCTTCGGGCTTTTCTCACTGGTAATCACTACAAAAGTCTGTTGTCTGGTGCCTCATTCCCCAACACTAATGAATATATTACAATTTCACGCGCCCTAATGGACGTACAAACGTATGCACACTAGTCTTCTCAATGTTCTGGAACTTACCACGAACACGTCCTGTTTAACAAACGAACACACACATACCCAACTGCATTTTTCTGACGTCACAATCACATGACTTTAGACCATCCAGGTCAACTTGCGCACCCGCGCTCTCGCCGATGAGACTTGATAAGGTTTTGCTTACGTATGATTTGTCTCTTTCCACCACCCAAAGCATTCGCCCTAATTTTAATTATTATTTCTAGTGCCTTTAATATATATTATATATATATATATACATATATATGTATATATATATATATATATATATATATATATATATCATATATATATATCATATATATATATATATATATATAATATATACCATGTGTACAAACATACACACATACATACATATTCATATATATAACTGTCATTACATCATCAGGATCAAGGATAGTCCAAGGCTCACTGTCGAAGATAGTACTTCTGGGGTGCGCTCTCTCTCTCTTTTACCCCTCATGTCAATAAATAAAAAAAAAATGTTGGCAATGAAGGAGCGTTTGAGCCCAAGGGCTTTTTTCCAAGAGGGATAAAATCCGTCCATCGACTTCTCTAGACTCCTCCTTTCACCGGGATGTGTTTCTCATTCCCATTACTTCCGCTTCGGTACAACACCTTCAGGTAGCTCCTCCTTCTCCAGCTCCACCTCTTTCTCACCCTTTCGTTTTCGCACCATTTCTCTTGAATTCTTCCAGATCTATTCACATCGAAATCTTTTCATCCACAGGATTTTCCCTTTTATTTATGCCTATTTAATGATTCATTGGCGGATATGTTTCGAAAGGACGCCGTATATGAAGTGGAGCTCAAGTCAAAATCCCCTCTATGGTTTTTATAACAATGCCTTCCAGTCAGGTGATCCCGTTCATTCAAGCAAAGGAGTGTTGATAGTTTTGAAGGAATGTGAATACAGTGAGCGAAAAAAATTTTCAAAAGTAAAAAAGTTAAAATGAATAATAATTGAGTAAAAATTTCATATTTTTCCTGATTGTGTACAGGGTAAGAACTTTTATTTATTCCTTTATATGGCCTGCCATTGCAATAAATATGGTCTCCAATCCCGGAAATTAATAATTCAGGCTGAAAAGATTGAAGAAAGTGGTAATATGAGAGAGAGAGAGAGAGAGAGAGAGAGAGAGAACTGAAAAAATATCAGCTGAAGGATAAACAGTTATGAACTACTGAAGAAAACAAGGAGCATGAAAAAAATAAACAAATAAAATGATACTTGATAGTATCAGGGGATTATGGTTATCCGAACCCTTTGTAGCGTCAGTCACCTGCCAAAAATAATATGCAGTTTTGCTTCAATATTGAATCAGGAAGGTCTCATAAATCAGATGGATGTATGCATTGAAAGTGTCGTGAATAGATGAACACACGAAGACAAGTAGCCAATTTACGTACGTACGTACTAGTTATAAGAGAGAGAGAGAGAGAGAGAGAGAGAGAGAGAGAAACTGCAGGTGGTTTGTCGATGAATTCACTTTAGAGTTATATAAAGAAAATTGATTATAAAATATCTATTGCATATAAAGTGAATTAACACTGAATTGGCTTGCAAAAAAGTATTTATAGCATGGGAAGTGATATACGGGAAAAAAAGTTAATCTTAGAAAATAAAGTGGGTTACTTAACCTAAAACCATATTTGCGTTCAGTTACATTAGAATGTTTATGTCGGATACACGATATGATACTTTATGAATAAAAACACACAAATGCACAGAAATCTGGTTGTGGCTTCGAAAGACGGTCGAATTTGCGACTGAATGAAATGGCAGAGATTAATTAGATTACAACGCATTACAAGATAGTTATAAAAAGCTCATGATATAATTTAAGTGCTGCAGATGCAAAAAAAGATAGGGGGGGGGGGGAATACAAATTGACAGAAACCCAGCAGGAGATTTTTTTTTACTTTCATTAATTCAGCCGCTTTTAATATCACCACCACCTACAAATCCGCAAGCGACTTGAAAAACAAACATTAGCAATGAATTCTATACTTCTCACGATGCCCCTCACAAATAACATAGCATACGAAGAACACCTTCCATGGCGAAATCTTGCCCGAGAAAAATGTCAAGGTTCCCAGAATGGGAACGGATTCATCAGAGTTCAGGAATCTTTTCTTCCCAGGAATCTTTCCTTCCCAGGAATCTTTTCTTCCCTTTCGCGTCTCTAGAGAAAAGGTTTTCCGTTATCCAGCTTAGTTTAGCGTAAAAGTAAAGCTTCAGAAAGAGTAAAATGAGAGAAAGAAAAATGGAAAATATATCGGGCAGAACTGAAATTACAGAGGAGTTGAACAAAAGGCAAGAGATAAACGAGAATGAAGGAAGAACAACTTTTTTCCTATCTGATAAAACCCTTTACAAAAAATGGAAATGCTATATCCCTATCTTCAGAATTTTCAGTTGGATATCAACATGATTTTTACCCGGCAAGCAGTGGGTTATCTGTCTACTATCATATAATAATTCGCATGTCGACGGCAAAAGCGCCTGGTGTTGTAAATTAAGATTTATAGGTTTGTCAAGACAATGCTATACTTATTTAGATACCGACGTAGGTTGAAGGGGCAGGACTTTGGGTGGCTAGAAATCTGGGAAGAATATGCGATGATGTACGATTTTACTGTAGTTAGCAATACTTTCGTTTCAAAATACATATTCATGAGTATAACTTAAGCTGCGGTGACAAGTGGCCGATGGAGATTCCCAGGATACAATGGTTAAAGTAACGGGTATATCCCCCCAAAAAAAACAGTCACGGACTGATTCAACATTTGCATGGAAGTGTGTAGTGCAATTGTATAATGCAGTTTGCGAGTCAAATGGAAGGCATTCCTGAAGCGCCAATTCAAATCGACGAGGCCAGATTTGCAGGCCGTAGAAAGTATAATCGAGGACGTGTGTTAGCTGGTGACCATGGACCCCTCTCTCTCTCTCTCTCTCTCTCTCTCTCTCTCTCTCTCTCTCTCTCTCTCTCTCTCTGAAGGCAGTGATGCCGAGGTGGAAAATGGGAAGAACCATGGTGCATGAATCGAGGGGCCTTGGGTTTTTGGGTTGAAACAAAATTGAGACAACCGGTACTTTTATGTGCAACGCCGAGATAAAGACACTTTGATACAAATAATACAACCTGAGGGCAAACCAGGTTCAGAAATTCATTGGGATAAATGGCATTCTGACCGTAGTTTGAAGGACTTTGGTTATATTCACAAGACTGTCATTCATCAAAAGAATTATGTTGATCCCGGATCGGGTGCCACTACTCAAGGGATAGAAAGATCATGCTTGAATTGAATATAGAATTTAAGTCAACGACTAAGCACTGGAAACTATAAGGTCATTCAGCGCTGAAACGGAAATTGACACCAAATAGGTTTGCAAGGTGTTAACAGGAGGAAACCCTCGCAGTTGCACTATGAATCAACTGTTTGGAGAGGGTGGAATGTAAGATGGAAGAAAGAGAATATGAAAGGAGGTACAGTAAAGGAACGAACAGGAAAGGGGGGGGGGGTTACAGCTAGGGGCCGAAGGCACACTGCAAAGAACCTTAAGTAATGCCTACAGTGCAGGCATTATCCCCATACGGAGGGGCAGAGGCCATGGTTGGATGCCAAAATAAATATAACTCAAGAAAAAACTGTTCCTACAACAATGCTACAATCATACCTTGACCACTTTTGTTGTAAGGTTTGGCAAAAAGGTTCCGATGATTTACTTCTGTCATTTTTACAAGATATAAGACATGTATGTCGAGACTAATTTGAGATTCATTATTTAAAATTTTTAAAAATATTACCACATGTTGCTATAAGCTTTTAGTCGAATGTTGGATTACTCACTTGTAATCGATAAATATTTAAACATTCAGCATCTGGTTTCTTTTACAAGTAGACACTGGTAAAACACGCAGGCAGACCGCCTACTATAGAAGAAACAGGCACGTAGACCGCCTACTACAGTAGAAACGCACAGGTAGAACCCCCATACAAAATAGAAACGCACAGGTAGAAAAAACCCCGACCCCCTACAATAAACCGGACAGTGGACCCCCAGATACAGGTAGAATACGCCCAGGTAGACCGCCTACTATAGTATCACCAAACCATCTATAAAGCCAGCATTATATTCTACCTCAAAACATGGACGAGGGAGACGTTCAGTAATAAAATAGAAATACCCCCAACCTGGATGGTACTGAGACACTGGCACATAACTCTTTCATGTTTACCTTTCAAATACCAGAGCCAAAATCTTTAATATCCAACAGAAACTAGTCCCGAAAGGCACTACTATATATATATATATATATATATATATATATATATATATATATATATATATAGTATATATAGATAATATATATATATATATATATATATATATAATATATTATTATTATTTTTTTTTTTTTTTTTTTTTTTTTTTTTTATTAAGACTCGATGGGCTGGGCGACGGGAATATTGATTCTGACTGCAAAAAAGAAGCCTAGTCGAGTGCTTAGTCACAAATAGAAAATGGGATGTCGGCTGAGGGCCAGAAAAATATTCAAAGAAAATCGTAAGGAAACTAAGGGTTAAATTTACAGGGGATATATCTACATCTACTTTTAATCTGCTAATTCAGGACGAAAGCAAGGACGCTAATGGCCCTCCCCCACCGTCTTCACCGAGAAGGATTGCTTGGAGCATGAACACGCGTTTCGGGAACATGTGGGTTAATTCCCAGCACACACATAGGCCCAGAGCTTCTAGGGATATGAAAAATCCACTCACAGTAGAGACCTGCAGATATCCCTGCAACACAGAAGTCTTATAAACACACGTGCGATACACAAAGGAGTAGGATATGAGCTTAACATAAATCTTACTTTCTTAGAGATTCCTCAGAGGCTAAAGAAAGAATGAATTAAAACTCGAACGTTACGAAAAATATGAACACAACCACAGCTCTTAAATCTAAGTATCTTCTAGGATAAGGGAGCACAGCTGTGGAAGATTGAAGGGGAGGTGGGGGCGGGGGTAGCAATGAATAATCACACGAGCGCCGACACAGGGAAATTATATAGATTAAGTTTACCTTTCTTGCCGAGATAAACCTTCGTAAAAGCGCAGGCGAAGGGAGGGACCTCTCTAAGGGGCATCAGGTAAGAGTCCAAGGCTGGCCACGTGGAGGCACCTAGGCCCGTGAGCAAGGGAGCAGCTGGCAAAGTGAACACTCCTCACTGGGTCAGAGGTTATCCCCGAGTGACCCGAACTCGGCTAGGAGCTACGAGTGAGGGGACAAATTGTGCGCATAGACTCGTTTTACTATCTGCAATTTAGCTGCAAAATACGGAAGGGGGCAGCGCAAGGAGAGAAACAAGAGACGATCGACAAGAGTAGAGAAGAGAGAGAGAGAGAGAGAGAGAGAGAGAGAGAGAGAGAGAGAGAGAGAGAGAGTGGGGAATTCTGTTATACTTTAATAAATATGTAGTTAAATGGCGAAAGCAAAGGAGATTCACAATAATATATATATATATATATATACATATATATATATATATATATATATATATATATATATATATATAATATATATATATATATTATATATATATATATATATATATATATATGTAAGGCCTAGGGTTTTTGATTAATAATATATTGTCCATGTGTTCCCTGTGACCTATGGAATGTGGAGAACAGTGCAAGAGTGACGACCTGAGAGTAGCTGATCAATGAGTTTCTGAGGGGTGGCGTGAGATAAAACAAAAATGATTAGTTCGACAAGTCAATGCACGACAGTTTTATGAACTCTTCTCAAAGTGCCTTTGTGAAACTGGATGCAGCTAGAACCATGAGGCGCTAGCGAACTGTGTGTTCGTACCCAAGCCTATGGGAGGATTTTGATAGAGGGCTTCAAGTCACAGGCAAAGGTGCCTGGCGTTCGCCGGGGGAGTTTTTTTTTATTAATAGTGTTTAGTGTCCGGTTTGTCTGGGTAAGTGTTGAAGTGCTTTAGCCAAAGGGTATGGCTTGTTTGATATCTTGTAAGATGTTCCGTTTTATTAACTTTGTCTTTAAACTTGTGTGTACTTACCGGGATGTGTTCTGTATCTTTGAAACAGACGGATCTGGAATACGGGGGACAAAGAGTTCCCAGAGGGGTGTAGACTTTTTTTGGGTGACTAGACATTGTACTGTTTTTTTTTAGTTAGTCTGTAAGACTGATTACTTGATTGATTGGTTTATTATTAATTGTTAATAAACGTTAATGTTATGATGCAACTCTCTCTTTTCATACTGTTAGAATGGAGAGAAAAGAGGTGGAGAGAGAGAGAGAGATCCTTGGAGAGAGAGAGAGAGAAAGAGAGAGGGATTGCCGAGAGAGAGAGAGAGAGAGGCTGTGATGTAATGTTAAATGTGTGTGTTGCCTTCGTTTCGTGTCACGCTTACCTTATGAATAATGGGGGAAGAATCCCCCCCAGTTACAATGGTGGCAGACGGTTAAGAGGGGATATAAAAGTCTTCTTTCTTTTTTATGCCTGGGAACGCCAATGTAGAGATGGGTGCCAGTTAGAAAATAAAAGGGGTTATGGCTTAGCGATAGTTTTTTGAACGACAAAGCTTTGTGGGATTGTGGAAAATTGTTAAATTGTTAGATCTCGGTTGGTAAGTGAAAAAGGGTAGAGAAAATATCCGTCCGTGGGATGGGGGGATGAGGAAAGAAAATTGCTATTAGGGTCATCAAATTTGCTCGTACCGAGATTCTTCAGGGCGTAAGCCGTGAGACAAGCAACTCAGTCTAGTTCATGAGTGACGGTTGCTAGGTGCATTTTCACCGATCGCGTTTGTATTGTGCCGACGAGATTTACGTGTTTTACGAGAATTTCGAGTTCCTTTTGTTCCCATTATGGAGTGGTGAGTATTAAAAAACTATTGTTTATCAAAAGGGAGAGGGTTTTTGTTTAAATATTTCAGGATTATGGGCTCAGCACATTTCTGCAGAGAGGCGCGTTGTATGCGAGGGTACCACTGCCTCCCTCGAGAGATAGTGCAGGGAGGGCACTAGTGTATACCTTGGGAAGGGGTCCTCAGACACTGTTCAAGGGGAGAAGGGGGATACTGCTGGTATGCCTCGGGCTGTTCTGTCGCTTGACTGAGGGGTTGTTCTCACGGGGGGGGGAGAAACTTTTTTTTTCTCATTGGGGGGTGAACTCCTTTTTTTTTCTTTGTGTTGGGGATGGGTTTGCCCCCCTTGACATTGGATGCTAAGATATCAGCTGATTGATAAGTTTATGAATGAAATGCCCGTAGAGTCTTTTTTTTAGAAAAGATATTTTTTTCTCTCTTGGAGGAAGAGAAAAGGAAATAAAAAAGAGATTTTCCTTTTCCGTGAATGAGGGGAAAAGTAGTTAACATGCACAGGATGTTTGATATGTTTTCTTTGTGCCTTGAAAGACACAAATATAAGGGGGATACACAAGTTATTTTTTTTTTATTGTGTTGGAGAAATTACTTGAAATGCCGATGATTGTGTTGTATCTGTGTTGTGTGGCAATGGTGTTATGTCATGGTGCATGCTGGAGAAATTGTATGTCATAGGATTCAGCAATACTGTGTATGCTATTTGAATTTCACCCTTACTTGAGATCTTTGCAAGAGAAATTGTTGCTATGAAGAGTTATTATTATTATTATTATTATTAATTGTTATACTTGAGATGTGTCACGGGAGGTTTGCTTAAGTATAATTATCATACGGGAGAATTGTTTTGCGAGAGAGTTTTGAGATATTTCATGGGAGATTTGTGTTAATATATTGTTTTTATCTTTTCTTTCCACTTCAGAATCCTTGTATTCTCGTTTTCTTTATCTTGTTTATTTTTAGTAAAAAAAAAAAGTACTTTGCCTTTTTCATAATCCTTGGGTTTTAAGCATCTTTTCATAGTCCTTTGGTTTCCAACTCTCTTGGCAAATAAAAAGATCTCAAACGTAACTTTAAATAAGTTTAATAATTATTTAATACTGTATATACTTTGTGTGCTGGCATTTGAGACCATTTTAAAGTATTTAGCTCTTCCTGAGTTAGTTAACGAAGTTAACGAGTAAGGGTAAGAATTCTTACCAAGCAGTATCTGCCTAACCCTCCAAGGAAGCAGTTCTCCTGACTGAAGGGAAATTGGATAAACTCGACCTTCGTTAGAAACTTGCCAACTGAAGTGTGATCATTACTAATGAACTCTTTATACTTGAAGGACGTTTATGGCTATGAAATAATGAAGTGCTAAGTACCACCAGTTTCACCAAAGTGCAATGGAGAGACGAGGGCATGATTCTCCAGGGGTGTGTGTTTTCGGAGGAACCTTTTAATGGATGTGTAGCAGCATGGAAGAGAGGCCAGGACTAGGATTCCATTTCCCTACCATAGTCTTTGGCATCCACTACATACTGCTGGATTACTTCCGAGGCATTCAACTTCGTGGATTTATATCAAGCAAGCTGGCGCTGATAACTTGAGTAGGTCTCTGTAAATGTTGGCACACTTTACGAGATTTAAAGTTATTGAATGAATCATTTTAGCGCTGAGTCATTATTCCCGTAAAAAATAGAACTTGTAACCAGAAAGAACTTACTCTTGTTAATATTTTGCTTTGCCATTTATCATATATTTTGAGATCTTTTTATTTAAACTTATTCTGAACTTTAAGTCACTTGCATAGGCAATAATTTCTCATACATTTTCTGATAGACTTATCATCTTTTATAGGCTATGCGCAGTGGCATCGTGGAATGGTATTGCTAGATGCATCTTATAAACTTTTCACGGTTATAAGCGATTCGGAGTGTGGAGGTTAGGTAACTAGTGCCAGAGTTACCTAGATATCGGGGCAGCATCAAGTGTCGTTAATATTAATCTTTATTCTGCATAATATTATGCTTTAAATGTCCTTTATGTTCAATAATAAATTCAATGTTCACTTTGATGTTTGTTTACTCACCATTTTTTATAACCTTCATATAATTTTTTTCCGAATATGGCGACCGTGACAGGATCTATGACTTTGCTTTGATGCTTGCCCGATGTCTCTCCATTTGCACTTTGGGTGGAACGTTAACGTTATTTTTTGCATTTTAATACTTTAGCGTAAAGGTTGAGTGAATTTAATCTTATAACATATTTCTGAAATAGTTCTTTGCTCGGAATTACCTTCATTGGATATTTTTTGCATTTGAAACTTTGCTTCCCTGGTAATTTTTTATTTATCGTCGTTGGCCTAGTATTGATGCCGTCGGTATTTCTTAGTGAAGTGGTTAAGGAAATTTTACTTTTGAGCTTCGGTTTGTTACGCATACTTTAGCCTTTGAATATTTATTATAATTGTGATAGGTCAGATAGTTGTATATATTCACAATGTCTGAACTTAAGAGATTAGTGAATCAAAGGAAGTATATAAGGAAGTGTGTGACTGAACATTTTAACCGTAAGGATAGTTTTCCTACGTTAGCTAGTGCAGCAAGGGAGAAATTACGCTTGCAATTTGAACAATGGCTTCCAGAATTGAAAGACTTGAATAAGCAGAATATTAGAGCTTAAGTATGAGGAATGGGACGACGAAGAGGAAGAACGTAGGTCTGAGAGGAATTAGATTCCTGTCAGGTCTTATATGATAAATCAGTTTTATACTTGAAACTTATTAGTGGATATTAGGAACCCTAGTGAGCCCTCCTCGGTTTCCCATTTGAATGACTCTCTTAGTTCCGCAAGAAGTTTGCTTAAGTCTCCTATAGCTCCCCTGCCTAAATACACTAGTTCTGATGACGAGGACCTTGCTAGATTTTTTGAAGAATTTGAAGACACTTTAAGTAAATTTGAATACCCTGAATATGATAAACTCTTGTTATTAAAGCAGCAGATCTCAGGCAGGGCCTTAGTTTTAGTAGAGTCTTTAGAAGCAGATAAGCAGGGATATTCACATGCAAAGCAATTACTACTGAAAGCTCTAGCTCGGATGACACGCAGAAATTTAAATGTTTTTAAGGCAGTTATCCCATTTGAAACTTTCTTCCAACACTGATCCTTATGAATTTATCTCTAAGGTTAGTTAATTATGGAAAGAATACGCAAATTGAAATGACTGTGGACTGTATACTTCAGTTTTTTTATATGGGAAGGTTTGAATGATTCCTTTAAAAATCATTTGATTCAAATTACTAACTGCTCCAAGCCAACGTTAATGAAATTGTAGATAAGTTTTTGAAGCTAGTGAGCGTTATTGTAGTCAGTCTAAGAAAACTAAAGAAGTCTCTAAATCTTCCCCCAAAGCATCAATTGCTAGTGACCATGGAGCTACCAGCTTAGCTGTAGATGTAAAGTATGAAAGAAATAAGACCTTTAAGCCTTGTAGTATTTGTACTAAAGTAGATGGTAAACCAGCTGATCACCCTATCCACAAGTGTGCCAAATTTGACTCTGCAGAAGCCAAGATAGATAAAATAAGAAAATTGAAAGGATGCCTAAAATGTTCTAACCTAAATCACCACAGTAAAATTTGTATATAGGTTCAATAATAAATGTAAGTATTGCTCAGAGTGGCATTTCAGCTTTCTGTGTATTCGGTCTGTTGATGACAAGCAAGTCTCAAATAAAGATGGAAATAACCCAGATAGCCAATCTTCTACAGATAAGGGTAAGATAAAAGCAAAATCAAAGCCTAAGGAAAATAAGGAGATATCTGGCTCAATGGTTAACATTGTGGAAGCTTTCCAGAGTGATTCTGACATGCAGACTGTTCTTCCCACTTTTACTTCTACCTTGGATAATGGTTTAAAGTTAAGATGTTTAAAAGACAGTGGCTGTCAGTGTAACTTCATTTTGACCGATATTGCAGACAGTTTATAATTACCCACATTAAGGGAAAATATTTCTCTAACAGTAAATGGCATTAACACTACTCAGAACTATACTACTAAGCTAATTGAAGTAAGTTTACAGATAGGAGATAGGCTTAGAAAAAAATTGAAGCATTGTGTATACCCTCTATTAATGTAAAGTTAAAACTTCCTAAATTAGGTAAAGTAGTATGTGGTTTCAAAGAAAGAGGTTATTTGTTGG
>NC_087208.1:89381932-89423572 GCF_015104395.2 Macrobrachium nipponense
GCTTGAAGTTGTTTGATGGTTTCCTATAAATGCTGAAATTGCATTGAAATGGTTCTCTGTGTATTAAAACATCTAAGAAATGGAGCCAATTGTCTTTTTCTAGCTCTTAAAGTAGACTTAATTGATGGTACCTGATTATTCAAATTAGCGAGTAAATCATTTACATCAATACCAGCAGGCAAAACAGCTAAAATATCGTCAGCATATATATACCACATTAAAGGAATATAAATTATATTTAGTAAATTGCGTTTTTCAAAAAATTCCATACACACGTTTGAGCGGAGTGGTGATATAGGGTTGCCCATTGCCATGCCAAATATTTGTTGATAAAATTCACCATTGAATATAAACTTACAATCACAGATGCACAACCTAGTGAGTGAAATAATGTGACTTACAGGTAGAGGTAATTCATGCTGAGTTAGTTCATTACTAAGATACTCTAAAATAGTCTATAGGGACTTAAGTAAAAAGAGAACATACATCAAAACTAACGAATCTATAAGTGGGGCAAAAAGTAATTTTGTTTAATTTATCAACTAAATCTAGAGACTTATATATATGAGAATCGGAGATGGTTCCAAGTAATGGGGACAAGAGCTTAGTGATATATTTCGAAAGTTTATATGAAATATAGCCAACAGTACTGATAATAGGCCGCATAGGGTTATTTTCTTTGTGCGTTTTGACTAATCCGTACAGGTAAGGTAGCGAAGGAATTTTGGCTGACAATTTGCCCAGTAGTTCTGTTTTATGTTTAGGGATTTTTTTTTTCCGGATTTTTTTTTTAGTTTTTTGTAAGTCACATCATCATCAAGTAGAGCTTGCATACGTGATATGTAGTCAGCTTTATCCAAAATTACGATACTATTTCAGCTTTTTTGATTTGGATTGCATTTTCTTTTAGATCGGTCAAACTTTTCTCTTAGCGAGCAGGGAAGTTACTTTCATGATTAACATTGGCAGCTCCATAAATAACACCTTTAATTATGTCAACATGATTTTGAGGGAGATCACAATCTTTTCGAACTTCCTTACGGTCGACGCAATCGTTAAAGCAGATGGTCTGTTCGATATGAAGAAGGATGAACCATACCCGAGGCCACTCACAATATTTTCACTTATTTGTTTACTTGATAAGTTACACCCACGATCACGTCGTGCTCTGTTAGTCTTGTCACTGCTATCAATAAGATTTTATAGTTTTCTGTCCAGTTTCTTCGTAAGGGCATCTGTAGTCCTACGAGGTGTTTCGTAAATTTCTTGTCGCAGCGAGTCCTTCTAAACAGCTGGCATGGAATGATTGAATGAGATCCTGGTGTCTTCTAATTCCTTGAATTTTCCCTCCTCCTCTTGCTTGGCGGCTGCTATCTATGGTGTTTTAACGCCTTGCCACTGAATCAGTTGAATGGGTGGTAGTCATTTTCTGCTCACCTATCGGTGGTGGCATGAGCTGCTTAAGCTTCAATAAGGGTGGAATCCTTATTGCTAGGGTCGGTGGTTTTTGTACAGGGTGTCTATAAAGTCCCAGTACCATTATGAACCATGAATACTTGTAATGGTACTGGGACTTTATGGACACCCTCTATCTTAAGCCTGCAAGACGCGACTGATTCCAAAGCCACTCTATATAGGGGCTGACTTGGTCTTTGGGCGTCCAGTGAATTCAATATGATGGCTGGAAGGGAGGCTATGGGGACCATGCCTTGGAGTTATTTTCAAAATACTGAAAACTAAACCCTCCTAATGAGCACTTCGGGAAGGGTGAAACCTCTTAATAATAATAATAATAACAATAATAACATGAAAGGAGTCCCTATTTTAGGGCATTGTTAATAAAAACAATGGCTGTTTCAACGGGATTTAGCTTGTAGAGTGTCTTATCTATTCTTCTTTATATATATATTCTCGTCTGTAGGTTGGCGAAATAATAAATTACCAAATGACGTGGAAAAATATTGTTTCCGTTGTTTATTTACCCTTAGGCCTCGAAGCACGCGCAGGTGGTCATCAAATGAGAGAATAATTGAGAGTCCATATATGCATACTCCATGTCCTTTGGACATTTATTGTACCACCTACCTACAGACGAGAAGAATTTAAGAATAATAGAGTAGAAACTATACTACTAAAAAAAGTAGAAAGAACAATTGTTATTATTAACAGTGCCATAAAAATAGGGACTCATTTGATATCATTATTATTATCACTATTATTATAATTAACATCATGTTTACCTGGCAATACAGTGCCGAATTGCTTAAGCAGGCTCATGCGCGCAACAAAACGTGGGCAGAATAACAGTTAATATGATGGATGGAGGCATTAACTAACCAATCTGGAGGTTGCCTATGGCCCAAAACTGGTATACCCACACATGAAACTGGCAATAATATGCCGAATTGCTTAGGCAGCCTTATGCCAGCAACAAAAGGTGAGCAGGAATCCAGTTTTGATGAAGGAGGCATTAGCTTACCAAACTAGAGGTTGCCTATGGCCCAAAACCGGTATACCCACAACTAAAGCTGGCAATACAATGCCGAATTGCTTAAGCAGGCTTATGCCAGCAACAAAAGGTGGGCAGAAATCCAATTTTGATGACGGAGGCATTAGCTTACCAAGCTAGAGGTTACCTATGGCCCAAAACTGGTATACCCACACATAAACTGGCAATACAATGCAGAATTGCCTAAGCAGGCTTATGCCAGCAACAGAAGGTGGGCAGAAATCCAGTTTTGATGACAGAGGCGTTAGCTTACCAAAGTAGAGGTTGCTTATGGCCCAAAACTGGTATACCAACACCTAAAGCTGGCAATACAATGCCGAATTGCTTAAACAAGTTTATGCCAGCAACAAAAGGAGGGCAGAAAGCCAGGTTTGATGACGGAGGCATTAGCTGACCAAGCTAGAGGTTGCCTATGGCCCAAAATTGATATACCCACACCTAAAGCTGGCAATACAATGCCGAATTGCTCAAGCATGCTTATGTCAGTAACAAAAGTTGGGCAGAAATTCAGTTTGGATGACTGAGGCATTAGCTTACCAAGCTAGAGGTTACCTATGGCCCCAAACAGGTATACCCACACCTAACCTGGCAATGCAATGCCGAATCATGCTTATGCCAGCAACAAAAGGTGGGCAGAAAGCCAGTTTTGATGACGGAGGCATTAGCTTTCTAAGCTAGAGGTTACCTATGGCCCAAAACTGGTATACCTACACCAAAAGCTGGCAAAACAATGCCGAATTGCTTAAGCAGGCTTATTCCAGCAAGAAAATATGGGCAGAAAGCCAGTCTTGATGACGGAGGCATTAGCTTTCTAAGCTAGAGGTTGCCTATGGCCCAAAACTGGCATACCAACACCTAAGGCAAGCAAAACAATGCCGAATTGCTTAAGCTGGCTTATGCCAGGAACAGAAGGTGGGCAGAAATCCAGTTTTGATGATGGAGGCATTAGCTTTCTAAGCTAGAGATTGCCTGTGGTCCAAAACTGGTATACCAACACCTAAAGCTGGCAAAACAATGCCGAATTGCTTAAGCAGGCTTTTGCCAGCAAGAAAATATGGGCAGAAAGCCAGTTTTGATGACATAAGCATTAGCTTACCAAGGTAGAGGTTGCCTATGACCCAAAACTGGTATACCAACACCTAAGGCTAGCAATACAATGCCGAATTGCTTAAGCAGGCTTATGCCAGCAACAAAAGGTTGGCAGGAATCCAGTTTTGATGACGGAGGCATTAGTTTACTAAGCTAGAGCTTGCATACAGCCCAAAACTGGTATACCCACACATAAAACTGGCATTACAACGCCGAATTGTGTAAGCAGGCTTATGCCAGCAACTAAAGGTGGGCAGAAAGCCAGTTTTGATGTCGGAGGTATTAGCTTACTAAGGTAGAGATTGCCTGCAGCCCAAAACCGGTATACTCACACCTAAAGCTGGCAAAACAGTGCTGAATTACTCAAGCAGGCTTATGCCAGCAATAAAAGGTGGGGAGAAATCCAGTTTTGATGATGAAGGCACTAGCTTACTAAGCTAGAAGTTGCCTATGGCCCAAAACTGGTATACCCATACATAAAGCTGTCAAAACAATGGCGAATTGCTTAAGCAGGCTTATGCCAACATTTGCGACATTGTTTATGGTTTCTTTTATATTTTTTGACTTGCATCCTCTCATGGCCAACATTGATGGTATCAGGTAAGTAATTGGAGGAGAAGGTTAAAAGCCTAGCGGTATCCCCTCCCAATCTTTTTACACAAGATACACACGGAGGGCACCTTAGGAGAATCTCCTCCTCATTAAAAACATGCAAGTCTCTGGAATAAACTACCTCTTTCAGCGTGTTAAAGAATCTGTGCGATGTGATAGCCTCAATATTTTCACTTTTTGGGGGTTTAAACTTTGATAGTAAAATAGCATGCGTCTCATTGCCTGCTTTTATGAGTAAGTTCTTTCCATATCGTTTCAGATTACTGATAGGAATAGAACCTACTTTGTTCTCAATACATTCAGCAGCTTTAATGAAATTTTCCCTTCCCTCCTTATAACTGGCAACATGCCATATAGGGGGAGGAAGCATCCTGGTATATGTTGCTGGTCCACATTCTTCGTCCTTATGGAACAAAATCGAATGGCTCATCGTTAAAATTCCTCATTTAGAATGTGGCCATTTAATTTCAGTTTTGCCTCACTAGCTTCTTGGGGAGAGGAAAATCTAATGTATGCAGAAAAAGACTGCTTGTCTTTTTCTAGAAGCATTTTAATATTCTCCACTTTACCAAACTGTTTTGCGACACTATGCAAGCACTCGTAGTCCAACAAAAGGCTTACATTAGTGCAATAAAGCACTTTATTATTAACGTCAAATCCAACAGTTTTAATAGCACCTTGGTGTCTCGGTGCATGGTTCTGTGTGATAGCCGATTTCATATCCGTGTCCATGCTTGAAGTTGTCGCCAGTGACGTTAAGTCGTCAGATCCAGGGGAGATCAAACATTGGTCAATATCCATAATTTCAATATATTTGTTGACTGCTTGGTTAAATCAAGAAGGTATCGTGATTCGTGGGTCAGTAAGGTATTCAAATTCTCCACCGATGGCACAAGTGAGAGTCTACTCCCAATGGTCCACCCCATACCCTAACCTTTATGTGATAGCACCAATATGCTTCCAGTGGCCCAGGTATAAGCCTATCCGCCTGCTGGGAGTTCTGCAAGGGTGATCACTCTCCAAACACTAGGACTTGCCTCAGATACAGGTTTGAGCAAGACGTGTTGGCAGTGGCTGATAATGAACATCTCAGCATAAGTGCAGCAAAGCGTGTGGTAATGGGGGCTAACAAGAGTGTCAACTCTACCTATGCTTCTGTAATAAAGTTGATAAAGAGTTCTAGCAATAAGAGGCCACCAGTAATCGAATCTAACAGTAAGCATCGGAAACCTGTTTCTCCTTGTACTGGAAATAATAATCGGAAACTTATGTCAGCAAGTGCTTTGAAGCCCAATACTAAAAATTGTTCTTCCAAGAGCATGGACAATTTATCCTCTCAAGCTGATACAAATGTAACAGTTGCAAATTCAGCCCCTAAGCAAAGTTTGCAAATGTCCACAAATAATAATTTCACCAAGAAGCAACCAAAGGAGTGGTCCAAACTAGGGAGATCTAGCTCGGATCCATCAATTATCACAGCCACTAAGAAACATGATAAAACTACAGCTGCATCCAACAGGAAGCGTATAAGAAACACGTCCCCGAATAATGAAAGTTTTATCATACAAACTTCAAATGGGTACAGTGTTCTGGAAGAGATCTCTCCGCCAAGGAAGATAGTTCCAAAAGCAGATCCAGTTCAAAGACATGCGAGTTCTCATCAGTCTTGTTGCCCCATGACTAATAGCAGTAGTGATGCACAGAATCACAGTAAAAATCCTGAGCATCAGCCTCGAATTCAAAAATTTGTTTGTCAGCCAAGAACCCTGATCGCCAATAAAGATGAAAAGGGATCAAGAAAACAATCGCTTATTAAGGAGAATTTTCCTCTCCACTCTAGGATCAGTACTTCCCCTCCAAAGAGTGGGAAGTAGTACATTACCACCTTAACATTCAAGTTCGATGTCCTTCAGTGGAACTGTAAGGGTCTCAGAGCCCGGTCAGAAGACTTTAGTTTTAATGCATGAATTCAATCCAGGGATTGTATGCCTGCAGGAGACTCTGTTAGATAACTCTTCTTATAATCCTGGACTTGATTATGCTATTTTCAACTCTTTTCCCCCAGTTGGTGATCGTGCCCATGGAGGTGCTGCAATTATTGTTAATAAATCTCTGCAGCACTCCACAATACAATTAAATACAACTCTACAAGCTGTTGCTGTCTCGGTCATATTAGACAAGAGGATATCTGTTTGTTCATTATACCTCCCACCAGACCTTTCTTTTAACATTGGAGATATTCAGACCTTGATTAAGCAACTTCCCACTCCTTTTCTCTTATTATGAGATTTTAATGCCCACAACCCCCTTTGGGGAAGTCGGTGTTTAGACAGCAAAGGGAAAATAATCGAGGACCTTATTGACATGAATGATGTCGCCCTATATAATAATGGGTCAATGACCTTCCACAGCATTCATAATAATCATCTCTCTGCACTGGACCTGAGTATTTCCTCAACAAGTATCCACCCTGACTTTAACTGGTCTGTTAATGAAGATTTGAATGGAAGTGATCATTACCTGATCCATCTGAAATATGTCGTAAATGCTTCATCTGAAACATTACCTAAGTGGAATGTAGAGGATGCTAACTGGGACAAGTTCAGTAAAGGAGTCAATCTAGATAGGGAGTTTTGAGTCATTTCATTCTCACCTGGATGCCTATGACTACTTCATTGAATCCACTCTGAAGAGTGCTGAGGGCTTGATTTCCAAGACAAGAGGTAAACCTCGTAGACCTGCAGTTCCCTGGTGGAATAAGACATGTGGTGTTCTGAGGAAAGTCAATAGGAAGTGCTACCGACGATACAAAACTAGTGCCTCCCCTCAGTCTAAATTAATCTATAATTGTGTGTTAGCCAAGCAGCGGCGCTTTTATAAGAAAGCCAAAAGAGAAAGTTGGCTTTACTATATCAGTGGAATCAATTCCAGAACTCCATTGAGAGTGGTGTGGCGCAAAATCAGGAAACTAAGTGGAAAATTTGTTGTCACCATTACCCTCATTAAAAGTCAATAACACTGATCACAGAGCCCACTGAAGTTGCCAATGAACTGGGAAAACACTTTTCTCAAGTTTCCAGCCCTGACAATTATTCTCTAGAATTTCAAAGAATTCAAAATGCCGAAATGACTGAAATTTGAACTGGGAAAATCTGAACCATACAACCTCAAATTTTCCTTAAGAGAATTTCGGGAGGCACTCTCTTTAACTGAATCAACAGCTCCAGGGGGTGATTCAATTTTATATGAAATGCTTAAACACCTCCCAGATGATGCCAAAAAGTATGTACTCAAGATTATAAACAAAATATGGGAAACAGGAATTTTACCCAAGGACTGGAAAATATCCATAATTGTTCCCATAAAAAAACCTAATAAAGACGCTTCCCAAGCCACCAGCTATAGACCAATAGCTCTTACCAGCTGTGTGTGTAAGCTGACAGAAAAAATGATAAACACCAGATTAGTTTGGCACCTGGAAACCAAAGGACTAATATCTCCATTTCAATTTGGTTTCAGGAAAAATCGTTCCACGCTTGATCCTTGCTGAGGCTGACCAATCAAATCAAGCAAGGATTTGCCAAACGATGTCAGACTATCAGCGTATTTTTCAACCTTGAGAAAGTATATGACACTACTTGGAGAATTGGCATCATAAAATAATTGCACAAGATGGGCATATGTGGAAGAATGATTAAATTTTTATATTCCTTTTTAACAGATTTTTTGAGGTTAGAGTGGGCAACACACTCTCCCAACCTTTTGTGCAGGAGGAGGGTGTTCCACAAGGAAGCGTTTTAAGTGTAACACTTTTTTCAGTGGCAATAAACAGTATGGACCAACAAATATCATCACCTGTTAAATGCTCGCTTTTTGTTGATGACCTTGCAATTTACTGCACAGGATATGATGCCTTGTCAGTATGTAAACATTTGCAAAGGTCTGTTAATGCTATTACAAAGTGGGCTGATGAGAATGGTTTTAAATTCTCCTCCTTTAAAACAGTTTCTGTGAGATTTACTAGGTGCCAGCGTGTGGAAGAGGTTCCCATACTTAGTTTAAAAGGATTTATCATTCCTTACGAAAATGAAGTACAATTTTTGGGAATGACCATTGACCAGAAATTGACATGGGCCAGCCACATAAATGCCTTAAAGATTAAGGTTAAACAATCTCTGAATATTTTAAAGGTTTCTGGATTTAGTTGGGGAGCTGATAAAAAATCCCTGCTGAGACTATATGACTCGTTGTGTCGATCCAAGCTAGCCACATAAATGCCTTAAAGATTAAGGTTAAACAATCTCTGAATATTTTAAAGGTTTCTGGATTTAGTTGGGGAGCTAATAAAAAATCCCTGCTGAGACTAAATGACTCGTTGTGTCGATCCAAGCTAGACTATGGCTGTCAGATTTATTCCTCGGCTTGTAAAACCAGGCTGAAGGAACTGGACGTTGTACACAATATGGGGCTGAGAATATGCTCAGGGGCTTTTAGAACTTCGCCTGTTGAAAGCATATTTGTTGGTACTAACCAACTTCCCCTTGATCTGAGAAGGCAAGAACTAGGATTAAGGTACATGGCTAGAGTTAAAAGTGCTCCCAAAAATCCCTCCTTCCAGGTGCTGAGGGAAGCAGACTCACGGGTCTTTCCTGGTATAAGAGCCTCCAGACCATTCCAAGTTAGACTAAATGAAGATGTTACGGGTAATCATCTTAAATCCCAGAAAGTCATGGAGGTAAAACATCCTGTGTATCCTCCATGGCTTATTCCAGAAGCATCCGTGTACAAAAAAGCATATAACAAAAAAGACTGTCCTGAGGAAGAGATTAGGGGAAAATTCTTGGAGCACGAAACTGTCCTTACTGATGTGACAAAAATATATACAGATGGATCAAAGTCAGATAGTGGTGTCGGCTGTGCAGTTATCCTTGGTGATACAGCATATACAGCTAAACTACCTGACTTTGCATACATATTCACAGCAGAATTAACAGCCATAGTCTCTGCACTGGATATAGTTTTTCAAAGTAGCTACACTAATTTTGTCATTTACTCGGATTCCAAAAGCACTTTAGAAGTTATTAAAAAATTCAATAGCTTCCATCCGTTAGTTCAAAAAGTTCAGGAATCGCTCTCCCATTTGTATTATTTGCGTAAATCTGTCTTTTTCTGTTGGATCCCTTCACATGTGGGGATTTGCGGAAACGAGATGGCAGATAGGGAAGCGAAAGCTGCTAGTATCTCATCAGAAACAGCCTTTAGTAAAGTGCCTCATTCAGATTTAAAAGGTCCTTTTAAGTCTTATATTTTAAGCAAATGGCAAGAAAGATGGACTTCTCCTCATCTTGCCAATAATAGAAAGTATAGAAATATTAGAAATAATATATTGCCGTGGCCTTTGTCTTTCCAGTCTGATAGACGAACAGAAATAGTTTTAATCAGACTGAGGATTGGGCACACTTATTTGACCCATCAACTTATCTTAGAAGGGGGCAGCCTCCCAGAGTGTGCTTGCGGTGGCGAGATGCTAACAGTGGAGCACATTCTGGTTGCTTGCCCCAGATATTTTAACCAGAGAGAGAGATATTTTAGGGGTAAATCCCTTTGTGATATTTTGGGAGATGAAGCAGATATTTCTGCTTTCATCTCCTTTTTAAAGTCTATAAACATTTTTAATAACATTTAATTATTTTTTATCTATCACATCATAGATATATATATTTATTTATTAAGCATTTTCTTCATTAATTCATTCATTAGTCATATGGTAATTTATCTATGAACCATTTTCGTCAGACACTTATTAACTCATTTATAATGTAATTTATTTACTTTCCAATACGGCGCTGAATGGCTTCTTTGGCCCCAGTGCCTGGGCTTTTGCCCTAAAACTCATACATCCATCCATCCATCACATCTTACAGGCTTCAACATCCACCTTGCAGCTCTACATTATGAAGTTTATTCACAGTCGTGCCTTTTCTTCAATGAGTTTCAATATCAACACAGTTCCATAAGAGTTTACTTCCCTGTGACGATATTATGACTGGTTCTCTATTCATTGGTGTGAATCTTGAACACTAATGTAGTAGTATATAATGAGTGAAAATTCTATAATGTTTCATTTCACAATTTGTTTCAATACCATGGTTTTCCTTTTTTTTTCGACATAGTTTAAGAGTCTGTTTTTAATTTCCTTTGCCATATTGAGTTGCTTTCCCGATTTGGGGGCGTTGGGCATGTAACATTTTGTAAACTGTTATTTTAATCATATTACTATCTTAATTATATGTAAACAGGTGAGAACGTTCGAAATAATGGGCATGGAAATACATGTATGTCTTAATTTGGAAGGCCGTCATATCACGCTGATAGACATCCCTGTCAATTACTATTCGGTAATTGATGTATTGCTCTCGCAGGAGCACAAGATGCCATTAGAGGTATAACGGAATTAATCAGTTGGGAAGTTCGTAGGCGACAATCGTTCACAAAACGATTATGTAAATTTGGTACACAGAGAGAGAACCCCCTCGATATGGGACCACCTTGACGTGGTGAGGGGGCTCTTGAACCCCAGGAATTAGTTCCTGGGTTTGAGTCCAAGAATCTCATATTTTTTGTATATTTTCATTTGGAGTAATATTGTGGAATTTTCCACCTTCAGTAAAATTTATTGGACCTGACGAATGGGAAAAGATATCATAGCTGGGATTGGGTTTATATCTGAAGCTAAACAGTGGGAGCTGTGGTAGGATCATCAACTACCCAATAATGTTCGGACCTGAGAGATATCAGATTGATAACTCAAGGGCGGAACTATTCTTCAGGGCTGGACCACGGATTCCAGGGGGGGTCTAGTCCTGGGGATAGGACTCTCGGCATTCTTTCCGGTTTGCCCATAACATGGTTAGGGTGGGGATGATTGTATTCTTGTAATATTCTCAGTCCTAGCAAGCGGGTTTGGCTTACACTTGCGCCACTCTAACCATGTTGTGCCATCCCCAGTGGGGTAGGGTAGGGACGCGGACATTTGGGAGTCGGCTCTCACTTGTGCCATTGGTGGAAGAATAAACTTTATGAAAGGCTGATGATATTTTTTTAATATTTTCAGGTTTAATTTTTCTCTTTTTTAATATAAAGCTTTTATGACTAGTAACCACAAGGATTCTAGTACCCCTGGTCCCTTTGATGCTGATTTGGCACAGATGACGACCCGTGACATGAACTTGACCGTGGATATGGAATGCTCCAGTGGTGGTACTACCTCTCAGGGTAGTCATCACAAATTGAAAAGAAACCATTGTGGGAACACAGTGGATAGTTCGAGGGTGTTGCATGTAAAGCACATTCCCTTGGAATGTGACTATGAGACGCTCTCTGCTTCGTTTGGTAGTTATGGCAAAATAGAAAAATTGAGGATGAACTACGATGAAAGTGAGAAAAAATGGGAGGCATGGCTGACTTTTGAAAAACATGAAGCTGCACTCAAAGCCAGCAGCAGTATCAATAACATAACAATTTGTAAAAAGATTGTCAAGGGAGCACTGACCGACAGGGCCCCTAAAAATATGGATATTTACAGACCATCACAATGGGTACAAGTGGCTCAGCCAAATTTGAATGACGACGACACTTTTGAAAGAACACCAAAACCTCCAATGTGGTTGGTAGTAACTGCTAGGGAGGAAAATTATAATTACTACAAATTTGGCAGATACATCCAAAAAAAGTTTGGCTGTATTGACATGGGGAACATCTCAAGGTTTGGTAAAGGCAGTGTCCTAATTCATGCTAAATCAAAGACACAGTCATACATGCTGACAATGAAGAAATTCGAGAAAGATGATATGATAAAAGAAATTAGACCACACATGAATTTTAGTTATGGTAAAGGAGTGGTATTTGATAGAGACCTTTGTGAACTGACAGAAAGAGAAATATTAGAAATTAGTCCAACTTCTGTATGGAAGATAAAAAAGGTTCCAAAGGCAAATATGATCATTTTAACATTTGAGGACTCTGATGTACCATCTTACATCAATTTTGGAAACGAAAGGGTCAAAGTCAAACCATTTTTATCCAAACCTCTGCAGTGCTACAACTGTTTTCAATAATGCCATCCATCCAGATTCTGTAAAAACGATAGTTTGTAATAATTGCTCGGCTCCTGAACATGGTCCTTGTTCGAAACATCCAAAATGTATTAACTGTGAAGAGAATCATACCCCATTCAATAAAAAATGCAGCCAATATAAACATGAAGAGGCAGCTATATGTAAAGCTAATGCTGAACATATAAGTATTAGTTACGCCTGGAAGTTAATTGGTAAGACAAAGACCTATGCTATGGCTCTAAATTCTGTAGCCCCCATGAAAACTAAAGCACCTCTACCTGCAGTAAAACCTAGAACTATTGAAACCCAGTCATCTGATCTAGGTGACAGGCCGGCTAGGGTTGAAGCACCCCTATCCAAGAAAGATGTGCCTGCTGTTATAGACTCCTCTCCAGATGATGAAATCCTCCCTGTGTCTATTCCATCTCTTCAGCAAGAAACCCATGATGTAATGGAACAAGAAAAAACTAGAAGGCCAAAGAGAGAGAGAACTCCTTCATCCTCTCCTCCACCTGCTCAAAGGGTGGAGATATCCAAACCCCATAAAAAATATAACAAAAATGAAGATGCTCCTGCCCCTGAAACAACCAAGGAATCAAGTTCCTTGGATAAAAAGAAAATAGTAGTGGAAGTCCACTCTCCATATCAAAAAACTAATAAAAAACATAATCATAAGCCACATATCTCAAGACAATCTAAAGAAACCCTTATAAAGTCCCATAAGGAAAATAAACAAAAAAACTAGTATAGATCAATATAGAATTTCCCCAGTGGTAGATCCTAGCACTAAAATTCAATCTGGACATTTTACAATGGAACTGTAAAGGACTAAGGACTCGTTCAGAAATATTAAAGGTATTACTGAGTGAGCATAACCCAGGGGTTGTATGTCTTCAAGAAACTAAATTGGGGGATTCAGTATACAATCCAGGTGTAAACTATGAAATCTACAAAATGAACCCCACTGAAGGGGATCGCGCCCATGGAGGTGTTGCAATAATTATTACTAAAGCATTGCAACATTTTATGGTTCCCCTGAACACCCAGCTTCAAGCAATTGCTATCCGGGCTATTTTTGACCGTGAAATCACAATCTGCTCTCTTTACCTTCCCCCAAGATGTAGGTTCACTCTTGGGGACATTCAAGATTAATCAATCAACTACCTCCTCCTTTTTTACTACTTGGTGATTTTAATTCTCATAATCCACTTTGGGGTGGAGATTTTTTAGACACAGAGGGTAGGATCATTGATGACATTGTTAATAATAATGATCTTACACTTTTTAATGATGGTACTATGACATACCATAATCTCTACACAGGTGGTTCATCTGCTATAGACTTAAGTATTTGCTCTTCTTCTCTCTATCTTGATTTTAATTGGTCTGTAGATGAGTTTCTACATGACAGTGATCACTTTCCCATTCATCTTAAGTTTGTGAGAAATGCCCCCTCGATTTGTCCTATCAAATGGAAGGAAAAGGAAGCAGATTGGGTAAAATTTCAAGAAGGCATTAACCTATCCCTGGAATTTGAATCCTTCAAATGCCATATAAAGGCTTATGAGTACTTTGCCTCCGAAATATTGAATAGTGCTGAAAATTCAATACCTAAAACCAAAGGGATACCACACAGACCTGCTGTCCCTTGGTGGGATAAAACCTGTGGTAATTTGAGGAAAATTACCAGGAAATGTTACAGGCGTTATAAATCCAGTCAGTCTGCAACAGCAAAATCTATTTACCAACGAGCTATGGCAAAACAGCGAAAATATTTTAAAAAAGTAAAAAGAGAATCCTGGCTTTTTTATATAAATGGCATAAATTCCAAGACCCCAACCAGATTGATCTGGAAAAAGATTAGAAAGCTAAGTGGCAAGTATGTTCCAACACCAACACCCTGTTTGAAAATCAATGGAGACCTTGTCACCAAGCCTAATGAAGTTGCTGAAAAACTGGGTGAGCATTTCTCCGAAGTATCGAGTTCCAGGAACTATTCAACTCGGTTCCAGAATCTTAGGAATTCAGCCATTTCCCTTAATTTAAATTCTGGAAATGGTGAATCTTATAATTCCAAGTTAACTTTGAGGGAATTAAGGGATGCCTTGTCATCATCTGTATCAGCATCCCCTGGGAATGATAACATTCTTTACAGCATGCTGAAAAATCTCCCAGAATCGGCTAAATCTTATCTTCTTAAAATTTTTAACAAAATATGGGAAACTGGTATTCTCCCCCTTCTTGGAAGATTGCAATCATTGTCCCATAAAGAAACCATTGAAAGATCCTCATCTTCCTACAAGCTATCGGCCAATATCTCTTACAAGTTGTGTATGCAAATTGTTTGAGAAAATGGTGAATTCTAGATTGATGTGGCATCTAGAAAAAAATGGTTTGTTATCATCTGTCCAATTTGGATTCAGGAGTAATCGTTCCACTGTGGACCCACTAATAAGATTATCAACCCAAATTCAGCAAGGTTTCTCAAAACGCTGTCAGACTATAGGAGTCTTCTTCGAACCTTGAAAAAGCTTATGACACTACTTGGCGTTTTGGTATAATTAAGCAGCTTCATGACATGGGAATACGAGGTTTGGTAATATGTTAAATTTCACATCAGGTCATTTTTCTAAGTGATAGACTCATTAAAGTAAGAATTGGAAACACCTTGTCTAATGCTTTTGAGCTAGAGGAGGGTGTCCCACAAGGCAGTGTGTTGAGTGTCACTTTATTTGCTGTGGCTATAAATAGCATTGTTGAATGTGTCTCTCCTCCAGTAAAGACATCTTTGTTTGTGGACGACCTTGCTATTTATGTCACTAGTTATGATGCTATTGCAGCTTGTAATTTTCTGCAAAAGTCAGTTAATGCAATCAGCAATTGGGCTGATGACAATGGCTTTCGATTCTCCCCTAATAAAACTGTGGCAGTTCGTTTTACTAGATGTACCCGAAAGGAAACCATCCCAAATATTAGGCTGAAAGACACACTAATACCATATGAGGAGGAGGTGAAGTTTTTAGGAATGATTTTTGATAAGAAACTAACATGGGGTAGTCATATTGACTCTTTGAAAATTAAGGTGAAGAAGTCCCTTAACATTTTAAAAGTAGTTTCAGGTTTTAAATGGGGTGCTGATAAGAGGTCACTTTTATGGTTATATGACTCTTTATGTAAATCAAAGCTTGAGTATGGTTGCCAAGTCTACTCTTCAGCAAGTGCAAGCAAGCTTAAGGAGTTGGATGTAGTTCATCATGCTGGTCTGAGAATATGTTCAAGAGCATTTAAAACATCTCCAGTTGAAAGCTTATATACCGACACAGAAGAGCTCCCTCTAGACTTACGTCGAGAGGAACTGGGACTGCGGTATATGTTCAAACTAAGAGGTTCCCCAGAAAACCTGGCAGCATCTATCCTTAACCAAAACAATTCACAGCAGTTTGCAAATGCTAGAGCATCCAAGCCTTTTCATGTGAGAATTAATGCTGCAGCTGACAGTGTGCCTATTAAAGACCAAAAGATTAAGGCAATACATTGCTCTAAGCTGCCTCCTTGGTTGAACCCAGAACCATCGGTCTGTAAAAAAACTGTGGTTAAAAATTTTTTTAATGTCCAAGAAGTGAAGGCTTGTTTTTTTTATCATGACCGAAAGCATTCGGGTTCTGTTAAACTTTTCACTGATGGATCAAAGACATCAAGTGGTGTTGGTTGTGCTGTTGTTCATAGTAATAACTCGTATGTGGGCAGACTTTCAAATAATGCATCCATTTTTACAGCTGAATTAACTGCATTAGCCAAATCTCTTGAGATTGCTTCTACTCTACAGGGTAATAATTTCACCATTTACTCAGATTCTTATAGTGCACTCATGGCCATTCAGCAGTATAACCCTAAACATCCAATTGTTCAACGTATTCAAGAATGGTTATATAGGCTTGCTTCCAAATTCAAATCTGTCCAGTTTTGCTGGGTTCCTTCCCATGTGGGTATTGCTGGTAATGAACTTGCTGACCATGAAGCAAGAGATGTCATTAATAAAGAAGACATTCTCTTCCACCATATTCCTTCCACTGACATGAAATGGACTATTCGTTCATATGTTAAAAATAAATGGCAAGCACGTTGGTCGTCTCCCTATCTGACCAACAATAAAAAGTACAAGAAGATCCGACAAAGTATTGAACATTGGCCCTCTGGTTTCCAACAAAATCGTAGGGTAGAAACTGTATTATGTCGTCTAAGAATTGGCCATACTCGATTGACCCATCGATTCCTGTTGGATGGGGTACCTGCACCAGTCTGTATGCAGTGTGACTCTCCTCTTACTGTGGAACACATTATAGGCCATTGCCATAAGTATTCTGCGACACGACAGAGACATTGGTTAGTGGGCAGGGATATAGTAGAACTGCTTGGTCCGGATGTAGCTGTTAATAGAATTGTTGGATTCCTTAGAGACATTAATCTTTTTAATGAAATTTAATATTGACCGCCCGGTACGTTGCAAAGTGTAGTGTATACACTAAAGTTGTTTATATAAGCATACTTATATGAATATGAGTATGTGTATGGTATATGTATGTATAAGTTTTTTACTGTTTGCATTCACGAAATGCGAAGTTATAATTTTTATGACGGATATCCGTTTTTATCATAATTTTAAAATCGCCTGTATTTATTTAGTTTATAAAATCATCAACATAAATATTCTTGTCAAACCAGTTTCATTATAGCGCTGAATAATCCCTATGGATTCCAGTGCTTGGCTTCAAGCCTAAATTTCATATTCCATTCCATTCATATTCCACAGAGAGAGAATTGATTATATTTATTACTTAAAATCAAAATGTCTTTAAAAATATTCAAGCATTATTTTACCAAAAACCCATTTCTTTTTAACAGGGAATGGAATAGTTCATTTGAACTAATATTCACAATCTCTGACACAAGAAGAACTACCTGTGTCTTATCCTTCATCAACTGCTAATGAAGACTATAGCGCCTCAGTGGCATGGTCGGTATGTTGTTAGCCTGCCACCTCGATGGCTGCGAGTTCGATTCTCAGGCATTCTATTGAGGTGTGAGGGATGTGTATTTCTGGTGACAGAAGTTCACTCTCGACGTGGTTCGGAAGTCACGTAAAGCCGTTGGTCCCGTTGCTGAATAACCACTGGTTCCATGCAACGTAAAAACCTCATACAAACAAAAAAGACTAACGTTCATCCCCTTGGCTGATGAATCAAGGATTGCAGGTAGACGACAACCCCATCAACTCCCTTCCCCCTCCCTTACTAGGAAAGCTTTCAGTCCCCCAACTGCCTCATTTGGTTACCCTGAAAACTCATCAGCCGCCCCAATTCTCATTGCACTACTTACCTCTGCTTTCCACTCGCTATCAGATTTCACTGTCGCCTCTTTACCGCATTATAATGTCGCTGCAAACCAGTATTCGCGCATCAAGGAGCCCACTAGGGGTGTGTACCTGACACAAGTTGCATGGATGTGCGAAGGGCATCCAGAGGAAGAACGGTGTCAGATCTGTTCTTCACCAATCTATTCGCCAAAGAATACAAAATTTTGTTTAAAACTCAAAGTGTGAGACAATAACTGCCCAAATTGTTGCTAAGCAGACTAAGGAAGAGGTAGGGAGCATGATTCTATTGATGTGCTAAAGCGCCAGTAAACGAAGCAAAGAGCAAAGGCTATGTCAAACTCAAATCCTTTCGAGGGCCAATTATGCACTTGGTTATGGTCTCAAGGGCCATCAGAGATTTGGTAATTACTTATTCCTTATTCTTTATGACTCATTATTAAGATTTGCAATAAAAGAGCCTTATTGCCAGCAATTATAATATGAAATAAATGAATAAATTATTGTCATAAGAATAAAAGGTAAAACTTATGTCTCGTTTTGACAGTCTAGTAACTTTAGTTAAATTTTCCTCAATTCTAACAGTTCTAGTAGCTCGAGTTGAAAAATCTCTTGGCACCTCGTGGGCCACTTAAGACCATCCGCGGGCCATGAGTTTGCCACCCCTGGCCTAGACTGTTTGCAGACATGGGTAAATACGAGGACCCACAAGGCATAAGGTTCATTGCAATGGATCTGCGACCAGATCCGAAGCTCAGAGTTGTTACTTATTGTAAACGGAAGCTTTGTATTTATAATTTCTGCGTATTCGATATTGATGCGCAGAAAAAGAGAATGTTTGTTCGAGACGAAACTCAGGGTGCATGGGCATGGCTTTGACGTAGTAGCAATCTGCTTAAAGCGCCTCAGTGGCGTGGTTGGTTTGGTATTGGCCTGCCTCGGTGACCGCGAGTTCGATTCTCGGGCATTCCATTGAGGTGTGAGAGATGTGTATTTCTGGTGATAAAAGTTCACTCTCGACTTGGTTCGGAAGTCACGTAAAGCCTTTGGTCCCGTTGCTGAATAACCACTGGTTCCATGCGACGTAAAAACACCATAGAACACCATACAAGCAAACAAAAGCAATCTGCTTAAAGAAAGGGCTCGAAAACAAACAAACAATACAAGCAATCTGCTTTAAGAAAGGGCTCGAAAAATCGTTTGTTTATGCCAAATTAAAGATCTTTCTTTAGTCCCGTTTGTCCTTCGGGAAAGCCATACAAAGAAATTGAGAGAAATAGAATGTTTTGTCTTGATTGAGAGGCTATTCATGTTTGTTGTATGATAGGGCATTTGGCAAAACTGTAGTAGTTGAAGAATATAGATACCATTTTTCAACATCCAAATTATATTACCCAAATGGAGTTAACAATAAAGAATTTTACGTAATTCAAAGCTGAATGACGTTGCTTTTGATATCGGCATTTAAAAAAAAATAATCACGCTAACCGCAGACAGAGAGCAAAGTTTCTAAAGGCCTGTCCACATGATTGGGCCTGATCGGCGAACTTCCCCTCTAACGGGCACACTTGACGGGCAAACCGTCAAATTGCCCGATGGGTCTTGTAGCAAAATCATCATGGTGGTGCCCGATGGCTTGAGCTTCGACCCTGGCAGACGTACGTTAACCATATATATTTCTTTTACTGAGCCATTCTTTGCACCATATTCTCTTCTTTTTCTTCTTTTTCATCACACACAAAGCAATTATCATGCTACACAATATCTTTTTTTGCGGTAGGCACCATGTTCATCGTACCGCACTGAAAACACTACTGGCATCATCGGGGGACGCCCACCTCTCCATCGCTTCACCCGTTTGGACAACATTCATGTGTAAGCCCGCCAGAATTTGCCCGTCAACCCCGGCGCACGCCGATCATGCCCGCTCGTGTGGACAGGCCTTAAGACCTAACTTCTTGTGATCCACGAATTCCCTGAGGGGTGTTACTTGAAGGACGACTATTCGCTAGGCAGACTCATACTTCGATAAGGAATACTGAAAGGACTCAGCCATATTATCACATCCTTGTAATATTTTTTCTTATACTGAGAGGAGAAAAAAGTTACTATGATGACACAGTAACCTACGATATAATTCTATTTCAATCTTAAAAACAGTATTAATTTTTTGCTTTTCGTTTTTTCAGAAGTTCTGCAGTCTCCATTTTGGAAAGTGTTAATACATTATAATGAATTTATTTTTTCATGAAGCAAATAATATTTGGCAGGTGTTTTTTTCATTATTAGGTCGTTTTTTGTTTTATCAAATTTTTTATTTCCTGTTTTCTTTGTGTTAGTTATTTCTAATGCTTGCTATGATAATCATTGTAATATTACGTCATTCTGTCAGCTTTAACGCTATTACAGCTTTTTGTTGACATACATATATACATGCATATATATATATACACATACATATGTGTGTATATATTATATACATATATATGTATGTGTATATATGTATATGTACATATATATATTTATGCATATGATTATGGATTTTACTTTTCGATTTCACAGCCCAATTAATATTACATAAAATGTTATGATAAGCTCAAACATGTCTTTCTGTATTAAACATTAATTTTCCGTATTTGTGCCTTTTATCTTATCTCAGCCATTTATATAACATTAGGCGCTGAAGCAGGTCCATAGCTGCCATAAACATTTTCTGAAGGCGCCTTCCGACGGTCATTTTAGGTTTCCTATGTACTAGTTCTAATGGGTTTTGCATGAATCATCAATTATTATTTATTTTCATTACTTTTACGCTTTTATTAGCTTGTATCACGTATTCTGATAAGTTTTTCTTTGGAATGAAATTTTAGAAAATGTTTATATTACCTCTCTCTCCCCACCTTACCAGCCCGGGTATTTTGGTATGTTTTTTAAAACTTATCCCGTATTTCCCAAGGAATCTTCTGAAGGAATATACACTCATTTCCTCCAAATATGATTGCTATGGCATTTTCAAACTTTGAACATATGACACATGTTTAGTGTACGGCGCGGATGAGAGCGACCTTCGTTGTGCGTATATATATTCATATATAAATGTGTATGTTATATATGTGTGTGTGTGTTTATACTCCTAATTTTACACACACATATATATGTGTGTGTGTAATTTGGTTGTGATCAAATAGTGTTTTGTGAAATTATGAAGGCTCATATATATATCTCACGCGGTGCATTGCAGGCATTACTCTCAAGGTTCTTTGCAGCGTCCCTTCGGTCCCTAGCTGCGACTGCTTTCATTCCTTTTGCTGTACCTCTGTCCATATTCTTTCTTTCATTTTACTGTCCACCCTCTCCTAAATATTGATTCGTTGTGCAATTGCGAGTTTTTCCTCCTGTTACACCTTTATAACCTGTATACTCTCAATTGCCATTTCAGCACTGAATGGCCTCAGACGCCCCAGTGCTTGGCATGTGTGTCTAAAGTCTATAAATCTATAAATCAACTGTTGATGACGGAGTCCACAATCTTCCTTTGTAGAGGCCGGTACTTTAGAAAAATAGCTCGGCCTCCTTCATTTACGGCTATGATCAATATCCCTGAGCTCTCGGAAACATAACTTACTGATCGTTTACGTTCTATTAATCCTTATGAGATAGATCTGCCGGTCTCCCTTACATAAATTTTATTACAGTTATTGGCTAGGACTTTGTCACCCACGTCAGGTTATACATTTTCCTTTTACTCGGAGAGTAAGCCTACAAACTACCTTGTTGTTGTTGTTGTTGTTGGGGGTGTAGGAAAGGTCTATGGAAGAACGTAAAAAGGTCTCAAAAAGGTATTACGCATCGAGTTAAAGATACAGGAATTTTAGGATAGAGTATTCATCATTTATTTAGTAGAATTAAAATGTAAGAAATAAAAGTAATGTGCGAGTTAAACAGTACAAAAAATTTCCAATGACATACAGCGGATTTTAATTTTCGTTGGTGAAACAAGGATCTATTTGAGCGTAGATTATAGGACGTTTTAATTCAAGTTAAGAATATATTACAACTGATGCATTAGGGGAAAATCTTGCACGCTTCCCGAGTAAGCTGGAGGTCGGATCACGCCCTGTTTTTATTAAAGACTCCTTTTTAAGTGAAGCACCAATGGATTCGTGAAAGTAGAATGTAGAAGAATTTGACTTCAGATGCTTCTTTGATGTTTTCAACGTTGAGGAGCCCCAAGTTATCTTTCAAGTGTATCTGGTATTTGTTGGGCCTCTCATAAGTTTTGCTCTTTTTGTTGTTAGCCTTAATTCTCGATAGTATATGCTGGGTGGAATAATCGGCAGATATTGATGAACTATATAAAATTAATTTTTTCAGTATATTACCCACGCATACACAGCCAAAGCCCTCTAAAGAAATGGATTGCATCCAACTATGACTTTGCCTAAATATCATGATAAGCTAGGATATGGATATAGAATAATAGCGAAATTAGGCTTATTATAAATGGTGTCAGAATTCTTTGCCTGCTCTCTTATGATAACAGCTTCTAGGAGTTCCTCGTTGGACGAGTGGTTGCGTGCTCGCCTGGCGATTCGGTAGTCTCCCTGCTCTGCAACGTGGAATCAGAGGAATGTATTTCTGGTGATTAGAAATTCATTTCTCGATATAATGTAGTTCGGATCCCACACTAAGCTGCAGGTCCAGTTGCTAGGTAACAAATTGGTTCCTAACCACGTAAAACTATCTAAGGCTTCGGGCTAGCCCTAGGAGAGCTGTTAATCAGCTCAGTGGTCTGGTCAAACTAACATATATACTAAACTAAAACAACTTCTCGGAAGGGCAGTTTGCCGTCTCTGGTCCCATTCAGTTTTGATTGAATGATTGAAACAACCGTATATAGTCTATCATGACATTCATTGAAATTTCACCATCTGCTGTCCCGAATGTAAATATATCACTTAAATGTCTCTGAGCCAGAACAACGGGATGTGATAGAGCGTAAAGTTTGTTTCAAAATATTCCACGTAAATGTGCACTGGGAGACGGTGGGAGGGAGGTTGGTGGTTTGTTATGATTCAGCTGGCTTTGTGCCAGCACGGGCTCTTGCTCCAAGAGCAGCCCGTAACGGGAGGGAGGGCGGCTGCCTTTACTACTGCCAAGATTTTGTTTATTAAAATTACCTTTGAATAAAAAAATGATTATTTAAGCTAGGTTTATTATTTTTAACGCTTTGTCAATGCCAAGAACAAAATATTCCTCAAATGGTTATAACATCCTACTTAGAAAGGACATCACATATAATACCCTTGTGAACAGCCAAGAAATTCGTCTAAGCTAGTTGATGATATTTGAAATTAATTTCCACGAGATACCATAGCTGGAAAACTCTCTCTATTATGTATATCATCATTCTTAACGTCATTGTGAAGACCTTTCTAAGTAGGATATTATAACCATTGGAAGAACATTTTGTTGTTGGTATTGAAAAAGTGTTAAAACTAATCAACCTACTCGTGCGTAACTAATCTTTTTTTTATTCAAAGATAATTTTAATGAAAAAAAATTTCCGCTGTAGTATCCCCAGTAAATAACATCTAAACCAAATAGTTTGATGTATTTCAGTGTTTAAGGTATTAAATGTTTGTATGAAATCTGCGCAGAACGACGAGACGGATCCTATGGAGGAGGATAATAAATCTGCAAGCCATTTAGATGATCTGTTCAAGAACGACTCCTTGCTGGATGTTATAGGGCGTAGTAGGGGGTTCCATCCTCTAGTAATTTTCAGAAACCATAGAACAGGGTGATTAGGAATGATGCTCTTAAACGATTCCAAGTAGCTGATATCGTTTTTATTACCTCTAAGAGTTGTCATTAATTTATTGAACAGGGCAGCAATTTATGTTAGGATCTGTTAATTTTTCAGGTCTTTACAATTTAATGTCTCTATAATCTACACATATTTATAGTTTTTGTTTATTACAGCATCCCATGTGATTAACGTTTATCTTGAGTGCGAATTCAATCAGATCTGATATACTCAGGTTACAGGACACAATAAGCCTGAAGCCACTATGACATTCCACAAGTCAAATTACCCCTTATCAGAACTGATTTCTTTTTCCAAAGTCGTCAGTTGGATACTTGTACGTGAAAAAAAATATCGGGTAACTCTGTGTTCAGCCAACAATGTAGATCCTCTTGTAAAATCATATATCCAGTGGTTCAAATTATTCATCATGTCTACTTTTATTCTTCTGGAAGTTACTATATCTAGGCTTATTTAGCGAGTTACACGCATGCACGCACACATGTATGCATATATGTATAGCATATATGTGTAGTATATAAATTATGTGTATACATGTATAGTATACATATAATATGTATATATATATATATATATATATATATATATATATATATATATATATATATATACATTGTTCAGGATTTTAAGCCAGGACCAAGGAAAAGTAATATCCCTCTATAAATAAGTACACAAATTTTTGAGTTGCCCCTCTGAACTGAAAGCCTCCGTTCTCCCTAAATCATCTCTACTCCCATTGGCTGCCAAGATTTACTCTCCACAGGTGTCCTGAATGAGGGAGGGTCCTATCCAGGCCGAAATTTTGAAAGGGTGAGGCCACAGCAGCTTTCTCTCAGAACTTTCTCAGATCCTGCAAACTCGACTTCACCCTTTTTGCTCCCCTGCTTCCTCTGGGTAGATCCCACAAGTGTTCTTACACCATCCATAGTGCACAGAAATATCAGTAGATGATAAGAAAACCAGACCCAGGATTTCCAGGTACTGAGATGTAATTCCTAGTGCAGTCAGTGCATCGTTTTTGCCTCTTGTCTGTATTTCATTTCATTCTCCAAAGGCGACTTTCCCCTTCTTTGTTCAGCTTCTCACTCCCCAATTTTGGTTCAAAGCTGTGATGCTAGTAATGATATTAAACATCCACCAAGTTAATAGTACTCCTTCCTGTATACACTCCGTCATTTTATGCCCCCTTGAGTGAGATTTAATATGTAATTTTAAGAGCAAGTAGTGTGTAACGTTTCAGACATGTCCCTTGCCTTAGTACTGATGCTAGAATGCAATCTCTTTGTAGACAAATGCCTTGCCTGATTGTGAGAGATATATTGGGAGCCCTTAAAATAATGCTTATATTTAAGAAAAACTTGCTTTGCGCAAATCATATCTCTGGGTCATCTCCCAGCCACATGTTTCTGGTGGACCTGCAATCAACCACCTCATTAATTTCTGGACCTACACATAATTTAGATGTAGGTATAGTTCTTTAAAACTAAAGGCCAGAGTTTGTGCTAATTCCTTCTTTAAGTAATATCGGCCTTCAGCCGTAGATTTTTGGTTGTTATCAACATCGTCCCACCTCACAAGACCATTTTAGGGATTCCAGAAGGTTACATCCCCACATTGTATACTGACGGACGAGCAGTTTATAAACATACACACACACACACACATATATATGTCGTAAAAGAGGTAGTGGAAAGGAATGGCCTCAGCAGCCATGAAGCAAGAGAGTGCTAGAAAGATTGGAAAATGGTGTCTTGTGTGTAGGGGTTTTGGTCTCACTGCTGATGAGCATTCTGTAAAACAGGTTAAAAAACTGTTGCAGTTTTCTTCACAAGAACTCGACCATGATTCATCAACGATGTAACTGACTTTTCTCTGAAGCACCTTTTTTTATCGGAAAGCCTTAAATATTTCAGTAACAATTATTCATTTATAAAAGAATGGAATTAAACCTTTGTGGAAGTACAACATTTCTGATGTCAACAAAATAAACTTTGCTGGTCTTTAATCAGGCATAACAAACCTGTCATTGTGTAAAATGGAAGGAAGCCAACGAAGGCAATGGACTGCGACCTGCAATAGCATTGAAAAATGAGATTGTGAGTGTGTTTGTTCATCGTGTTTGAACGACTGTTTCCCCCAACCATAGTAATTGAGCCAGCATTGTTCGTTAGTGTATTATTTGGGCTAAAATTTAGTATTGGATAAAGGAACATGTTGCACTGAAGAAAAAAAAAATGATAAAGCAAGTGGTTTTACAGCTGACAGAAAAAAAGTGTATCGAAGGGAATGAATAATAAGAGAAAGCTATAATTATAGAGGAAGGGTGGATAACGATGAAAGAGAATGAAATAAAAACAAACACGAATGAAACAGGAAGTAAACATAAAAAGTAAAGAAGTGTTGGTGCCACACACTATAAGAGAAACATGACCCAATACCCAAAGTAAGCTTTAATAAAACGACTGGAAACGAAAGAAATGTAAAGGTCGACGGGAAGCAGGTAGCCCAACCTCAAAAAAAAAAAAAAAAAGAAAAATAAATAAATAATAAATAAAAAAATAAAAAGATAAATAAATAAATAAAAGGAAAAATCGTTGGGTTGAAGCTCTGAGAAGATTATAACATTAAGGGAACATATATAGGGGAAAGATTTCCAGAGCTTTAAATGTTGCCTCTCTGGTATGTATTGAGGAGGAGTCGAATGTGTGGTACTTACAACTCCATCCCTGTATGGTGAAATGGTTTCACCCACTCAGACCATCTCTTCCAAAGGAACAAAGTTACTCGTACGGATTCCAGGTAGAGGGTCTTGTATCCCCATCTCATGCAGGAAATACATGCAAATAAATGGAAAGCCTTCGTCTCCCCCGAGCCATCCTCAAAAAAGGCATTCTGCTGCCGACTGAAAAATATCTACGCTCACATTATTGACAAATTCTAACTGTCTATTTGCTTATGTAAATATTCGATGGTTTTTCCTCCATACCAGGGATGAGACGTTAAGCCGTTATAACCGGCGAGAGTTACCGTGCCAAACCTCTTTCATTTCATGGTTGGGGGACTGTTAAAAACTTCGTGGTAATCTGCCGTGGTCCTGGGGCTCTCATTTAGCTTTTCAAATGGAGTGATATGTGAACGTTACTATTCCCGGCGCACCACTATTGTATAATTACTTTCCTGATGCATGAGGAAAGTTAAGGAAAAAATTATGATTGGAGATTTTTGAAGAATTTTTAAAAGAAAGATTGATTGCGGGTTCTACAATCGGTAGAACATTGGAGACTGACTTTGTGTTTATATATATATATATATATATATATATATATTTATATATATAATATATATATATTATATATATATATATATTAGTGTGTGTGTGTGTGTGTGTATGTAGGTGCCAGGTGAAGGATAATCCTTTATTCCCATTCTAGGCACTTTATTCTAGCTGCGACGTTTCAAGGCGTAAAAGTCCCATTTTCGAGCTGTAAAAAAAAGATAAAGCTAAACAAATAACATAAAAGACAAGTACAAAAATGAGCGGAGGAGTGATTACCAAAAGATGCTGAAGGCACAGCTCGAATGAAAATTCGGACCGGGTTCAGCCTCGACTTGAATTCAGGAGGTACAAATGTAAGATCGAAGTCAAGAAACAGCACTTCTCCATTTTAGGTTACAATAAGGACTCTGAGTATTTAACAACACTCGAGTCATTATTTATCAAAAGACTTGTTCCCTCATTGAATAGCGGTAGTTCATCGTCTCCGCTATACCTGGCATAGTCTTCTTTCTGACCTCAATCTCATTTCTAGTCATTCTCTCTCCTCCTTTCTTAGCGAATGGTTGGTGTTTTAGTAGTCGTGTTTTAATGTTCTTATTTCACTTTTAACTTTGAATTATGCTAATTTTTAAATTATAATTTTTAAATTTACAATTTTAGATTGTAATTTTTATTTGTATTTTGCTTTTATTAATTAATTTAAAATGTACTTTTATTTTTAACAGACTGATGATGCACAAAGTTCCTTGTGCGAAACGTTTCTTAACGAATAAACCCTTTTAACTCGTCATGTGTCTTCGGCTTTCCTGAAGTTATGATTATATGTATATATATAATTACTATATATCATATATTATTATATAATAATTATTTATATTATATATATTATATATATATATATAATATATATATATATTATATATATATAATATTATATTATATATATTATATATTATATTTTAATTATATTATATATATATACTTATATTTTATGCATATATGTATATGCATATATATATATATATATATATACTATATATATATATATATATATATATATATATATATATATATATATATATATATATATATATATATAATTTGTGTGTGCACACACACATATATATATGTAATAAAAGTTAAGTATATCTTAATTTTACCAGACCACTGAGCTGTTTAACAGCTCTCCTAGGGCTGGCCCAAAGGATTAGATATTTTTACGTGACTATAGTCGATTCATTTAAGGTAGATTCTTGCGCCTACGAGACGTTTGTTTGGCGGCCTCTGATTGGCTGGTACCGGGAGGTAGGTCTCATTATTTTCTACTGTGGCTTAGAAAACTAGCAAATTTATGTTTATATTTCTTCAATCAACTCACGCTTTGCTCAAGATAGGAAAATTTTGGTCATACCATAGGGTTCGGTATTAATTGTACAACTAAGTCATCTTTTCCTGAAATCAAAAGATAAAACACAACGGAATTACAACAAGTAAAAGTGAAAAGAGAAGCATTTAATTCTTTATACCTGTTTTTATTTATCATCGGATTTTGCATCATTAACGCGATTAAGATAAAATAAAACTTGTGTTTTCATAAAACAAATTCACCCTGAATACGCTGGTGCTTTCAGATTTTGGATGCGTGTAAAATGTGAGGAGAAAATGAAGAATATGTCTTATTATGTTGCATCAGTCAATGATTCAAGTTTGACGGTATTGCTGAGAGAATGAGGTCTGCTGCTGTCTGCAAGGCGTCGTCGTTGCATTTGTAGCCTCAGCGAGAGATTTGAGTTGCCAATTAGCAATATAAAAGGTTGCAGTTTCGACAATATTTACCATGTTATATTATTACTTTTTCTGAAAATAAATACACAGAATTTCCATTATAACTGTCGAACATTTTAAATCCAATATCATATAGTATGTCTGGGCATATCTGATAAGGAAAAAATAATAATAATCAGATGGATGCATCTGGTATCGTTATCTCAGACCCATGCGGGCCGCGGGGAATTCAATCCAGCAAAGAAGTTGAACTCTGTGGAAAGACGACTTCACACTCTTCAACTCAGCCTAAACTTTAATCAGGTTGTTTCAAGATATTGTTTCTAATTTTATTTTATGAATATATTTTCAAATGAAAGAGACATCAGAGACTTATTTGAGTGATATGAAATAATAATCTCAGTGAAGTAATAAACAACAAATAATTAAGAAAGATTGACTTCCTATCAGGCTGAGTCAAGTAAGGCTGCAACATAATAAGACATATTCTTCATTTTCTCTTCACATATTACACGCATCCAAAATCTGAAAGCACCAGCGTATTCAGGGTGATTTTATTGTATGAAAATACAAGTTTTAATTCATCTTGATCGTATGACTTATTAAAAATCCGATGATAAATAAAAACAGGTGTAAAGATTGAAACTTTTTCTCTTCACTTTTACTCGTTGTAATTCCTTTGTGTTTTATCTAATTGGTTTCAGGAAAAGATTATTTAGTTGTACAATTAATACCGAATCCTTTGGTATGACCAAAACTTTATCATCTTTTGGAAAACGTGAGATAAATGAAGAAATATAAACATACTGCATGTTTTCTAAGTCACAAACGAAAATATGACACAATGAGCGAGCGGCCTACCTCCCGGTACCAGCCAATCAGAGGCTGCCAAACAAACGTCTCGTAGGCGCAAGAATCTACCTTAAATGAATCGACTATAGGAACCAATTGATTACCTAGCAACGGGACCTACAGCTTATTGTGGGATCCGAACCACATTGTATCGAGAAATGAATTTCTATCACTAGAACTAAATTCCTCTGGTTCCGCGTTGGCCGAGCCGAGAATCGAACTTCGAACCACCGGGTTGGTAGCCGAGCGCGAAATGCACTCGGCCAACGTGGAACTATTTATATGTAATATATATTATATATATATATAATATATATATATATTATATATATGTAAACTGTATAAATTGGTAAATTGTCCGACAGAATGAAACACCTAGTCTTGCACTAATTATTCCGATCAGTGATTAAGTATTGCCCTCTGTTTTCGAGTTTTCCCATTCTCTTCCTACCTCTTTTTTTCCTGATTTTTATCCTGCTAACGTTTTCACGGCGCTGCATTAAGCAAGAGCATTTGGTTGAGCGTCTCGTTTACCTAATAATAATAATAATAATAATACTACTACTACTAATAATAATAATAATAATAATAAATGTTATTATGTGATGACCGTACAATTCTCGCGATCTTCAGCTGTGAGACCTTTCGGCCTCAATCCCGACTGGAACTGTTTACCCTTTGGGCAGAGATCTGAATGTGCAGATATTTTCCTTTATGATTTCAGTGTTCCGTCTTTTATCCGTTTCTATTCTAGAAGAAATCTTTTACCTGTAGAAATTCTTTTCTCTATTTCGAGTTCGTTCATCCGCATGTCACTTCTCTCGGTTTCCCAAAGGTGTTTGGAAAATGAGTGTAGACTTTTTCGGGAAATGGCTTCACCCCGTGTTTTACCTCCAGCGAAAAAAGTTACTCCCTTCTTTCACACCTGCTTTTCGTTTGAGAGCAAAATGAAAACTTTGGGATATATTTTTGGACTCCGGGGAATACTTCGATGACTACTTCATCTCCGATTCACATTTAATTCGAAATACCGTATCCTACGAAGATACTGACTTAATATATATTGTACCATTATTTGGACACGTGCATTCCAAGAAAAGCGGCGAATGGAAAAGTTATGATATTATGTTCTGTGAATTTTTAAATATTGGATATTTATCAGGCTCTCCCAAACCGTACTCCTTGTTGGAAAAAGGGAATTGCTAAACCAAATGAAAGTGTTTGACTTGATGCTGGAACAACACTAAAATTGAAGATAATACATTTTATGCAGCGAGAGTTATAAATTCATAAATCAGTTTTGTCCATATATGCGTTGATTTATTGTCTCCTTTGTTACGTGGGAAAGATGATAATGAGATTTTGCTTACTTTAACTAGCTGTTATTACAAGAGGTCTTCCAGCCCTTATAGTCAATCACAAACTTGACTTGCTAATTTCTGTTAATTCATAAACTTAAAGTAGTTTCCCTCATCGTCTGTCTGGTAGCAGACCACTTGTAATTTTCATTAAAAACAGATTTACACATCTGTAAAACAATATTTTCAAATATATCTATTCGTCTCTCTCTCTTTGAAGTTCCGACTATGAGCCAAACACTTTTTGTAATGTGACGTGTATATTTCCCTTGAAATGTATATCCTTACGAAAATACTTTTCTTTAAATCTTGAAGATTCGTTCATAAACTTGTCACTGTATGGTCTTTTAAACAAAGTTTAAAAATCTTTACCGCGTCCGTTTCTAAGAGAGAACTATGATATATTGGCCCCAAATCTCCATATTTATTGAAAGTCTGTGATTTCCAACAGCACGGGTGTTCTATTTTTTTTGTTTTTGTTTCCAGTGGCTGAATAGTAATTCCGATCAAATGATTTATGTATCAACCGGCATCGGAAAGCTATCAACTAAATACTGGCAATGCTTCAATTTCCATGCAGTTAAACTTCTCCATTCATCAACCTGATGTTTCCATCAAAGCAACACGAAATCCAATTACAACAAAGTTATACCCATCATTTAAAAATGAAATGGTGCTAAATGAGTTCCTATACGCTAACGGTAATTATTTTTAGAGCGTCCTACACGTCTTTGGATTTATTATGAATTATGATAAAAAGATGTAATTTGCAAATAAATCCGAGGACGGAAAATTTCATCGTGTTCAATTTATCGGAGCAATCCCAGAATAAACAGCGACAAACGAAAGAGTATGTAACAAGAATAACATTCATTGTTATCAACATCGGCGTTTTATTACATTAATTGTAAATATTCAGCTAGTATATATTTTTTTTTGCGGAATGGAGAAACGAACTGTGGAATTTTCTACTCTCGTTCCACTTTTGTTTTTGGACCAAGAGTTCGTCGTCCAGTCATGCCTGTCTTATCCTCTGCATTATCAAGACCTTGAAAAACGAACTTGAAATTGGAATTCGAAGTCAAAGGGCGAGAATAAATGACCCAAGAAGAAATATGATTAGTATTGCTAATACATAAAGCCATAAACTGGTGAAAGAGGAAGCAAGGAAAAAAGACAAAACGGCAAAGCGATAATAAGATGGGAATATTCCTAAAATTGGATTAGAAAGAAAAGTGGGCCAACCATGGGGAGACAAGACAGACACAGGCAAACAGGTAAAGGGGGAACATTTTCTGTCTGGATTTTTACTCTGTACTGTCTCCTTTTGTTAAATGAGAAGAGCCAGTTCATAAATATCACTTCACTTGCCTTAGCTGACATATCGTACTATTAGTTCTTCGTTTCGCTTATTAGAATTCAGTAGAAATAATGTCCCCATTCTATATATATGATATAGATATGTATATATATATAATATCTAGATATATTATATATTAAGATAATAGATATAAATATTATATATATATTATATCGAGATATATATATATATATGTATATAGATATTTTATTTTAAAAAAATATCTATATATATATCTAATATATATAATATAATAAGATATATAATGGTATATATATATATGTATAGATATATGTATATGTATAGGCTATATTGTATATGTATATATATAGATATATATACTATATGATATATATATATATATATTATCGATATATATATATATATATATAGATATATATATTATACTATATATATTTATATACTATATAAAATATGTATGTATATATATGTATATACATAAATATATTATAATACAAACGCTTACATATATATAATGTACGAGTGAGCTCTCTTCCAGTCACCATCTTGATAATGTAAGGGACTCGATCAAACCACTAATTCAAAGAAAGTAATGGTAATGGTTTATAGATAATTTTGGGAACTACTTATAGGGACCAGTTATTTAGCTCATCTCTGTTGTTACTTAACACTCCAGAACACCACTAGAGTTTTTGCAAATTACTTGAGGTAGACGTCGAATTAATTCCGTTTTCTTTGAAGACAGCACAACTGGATAACAGAAAATGAGAGGTCTTGTAACTATTGAGGAATAACTAGTATTCCTTCATGTATTCATACATAATGAATACCGGGCCCCACAACAAAAAATTTACAAATGATATATAGAAATATACAACAGATATATGCTGCATAATCATGTCTATATGCAAATTAATACAAATGTGCATACCCACACTCATTATGAAAAAGGTTCTTAAGTAAAAATATAATCATTTTTAGCTGATATTTAGGAAATTTTCAAATTATAATAATAATAATGATAATAATAATAATAAATTTTATTGCAGCTCAAGGATATATGGAATACATGGAATATACAAAGTATAGACAATAACCTACACAATCTAGATACATGCAATAACTTGATAAACAATGAATTATAGTTGATAGCTTTCCGATGCCTGATTTAATACATAAATCATGTGATCGGAATTACTATTCAGCCACTGGAAACAAAAGACATGCTGCTGGAAATCACACTTTCAATTAATATGGAGAGTTGGGGCGAATATATCACACTTCCGATTTGGAAACGGACGTGTGAAAGGTTTTTAAACTTTCATTTAAAAGAAAAGGAAAATACTCTCTTTACAAAAAGATAAATCAGTAGGCATTTTCAAAGACGGTGACAAGTTTTTGAACGACAAGTATATTCATAAGGATATATATTTTAAGAGATATATACACGTCCCATTACATAAAATGTTTGACTCATAGACGGAACGTCAAAGAGAGAGAAAATTTTGTTTCAAAAATATGGAAATCTCTATTTTTAATGTAAATTACAACAGGTGTGCTACTAGACAGACGAAGATGGAAGGCTCCATACCTACGGAAAACTACTTTATTTTATGAATTAACAGCAGATTAGCAGTTAATTTTGTGATCGACTATAAGGGCTGGAAGGTCTTTTGTAATACAGTTAGTTAAAGTAGGCAAGATTTCATTATCAACTTTCCCACGTACGAAGGAGGCAATAAATGAACGCATTAGCCCTATAACGCTCCAATATGGACACAACTGATTTATTATGACTCTCGCTGTATAAAACATATTGCCTCAATTTTAGTTTTGTTTAAGCCTCAACTCAAACATTTTCGTTTTGTTTAGTATTCATCTTGGCAAAGGTATTACGGAAGGCATTTGCAAATCACTCGGTTTTGTAACTCCTACTTTTGAATGATTTCATGCCGTTTCTTCAGTAATCATTCAGTCAGCGTTCTTCCTTTAAGAGTGGGATTTGATTTAACCTATGATTATATTCCAGTTTAATTAACTGAAATAATAAAAAACTTTTTTTCAACGTTTCGTAAATTACAAATTATTGTTCTCCAACGTTCCCATTTAGTATATTTCTTCACAAACTGGATATTCATTATTCTCTCTCGTTAATCTAATTCCAGGAGATTGGAAATTGACCCATTAAACTTCAAAACTCGGAATCGTTAAGAATAAATAGACAAATTAATTCAGATCATCATTGCTACAATGGAGCGCATAATTATTACGGTGATGAACAGTGGACCAGTATTTTACTTTGATGAAATTATGTTAATGATGCAGTCCTTTCTTTATTAGCAGTTTAGCGCTGCTTTTACGGTAATCTATCTTATTACATTTTCAATGTATGAAGAACCGTTTTATACAGGAGATTTAGAATTCTTATAAGAAAACACACACATACCAGCACACAGGCATATCGTTCACTATCTAGATTCTAGATCAATAGACTAAGCATGTCTCATACATATTATTATTAAAAATGAATAAAAACCCCATTAACATCCCCAGAGACCACGGAAGACAAATGAGAAAAACAAATTCTTCTAAAAATATATAACGATCAAGATTTCAACAATTGGGCAGGACCAGAAACTGATTTATTTTTAAATGTTTAAACAAATGCATACATACAACATATATATATATATATATATATATATATATATATATATATATATATATATATATGTATATATATATATTATGTATATATATATATATATATATATATATATATATATATATATATATATATATATATATATATATATATATATATATATATATATCTGTACAGTGCGCGTGCTTCCACGTGTGTTTGAGCAAGTGTTTATGTGCATTTATGTGCATTTATTTTCGTATGAGTTGTCTGGTCGGCCCTAGAGCAATAGAGTAGCGCCTCACAACTTTGTTACTCGCTATTTTGACCTTATCTTAAATCACAACAACAAGAACAGCAATAATAATAATAGTAATAACAAACTCAATTCAGATGGCTCAATCAGTTCGAGAGAGGACTGCTGATGAGTGATTTTAACAGCATGACGGAAAGTTACTTAACTGATTTTGGTACCATTACTGGGAATGTTAAGCACTGGTTAAATCCCCTTTTGTCTTGAGTAGCAACTTCTATGCCATGATAAAGCCATGAATTTTTAAAAAATGACTTCGAATCAAATAGCTGTCCATATCTGCGTACGTAAGGTCCGCATATCAAATAATGTCGAATGAGTAGTTACCTTCATATCACTAAATATTTACAATGTATTTTAAAGTTTACCTTTTTTATTATAACTACATCCACCCTACCTCCATAGCCTTTGCAATATATTCAGTCAAGCTCGTATGGCTGTTTGGTAAGACTTACCTGAACTATATACTTCAGACTTAATGAGATATTGTACAAAAAGTCAATTTATTTGCTATCAATTGCCCCTTCTCCCCTCTCTCTCATGAGAGAGAGAGAGAGAGAGAGAGAGAGAGAGAGAGAGAGAGAGAGAGAGAGAGAGAGAGAGGATTTAGACAAACTTAGATGCACTCGTCATTATATACGCTTTTCCATAGAACTGAGAGAGAGAGAGAGAGAGAGAGAGAGAGAGAGAGAGAGAGAGTTGCAACATAACTGTAGCATTATGTATAAATATATATCCTGGGCAATCATAATTTCCTTGAAAGTAAATGACCTAAAAATGCTTCGTCTACCTTTTCAAGCAATCGAGCTACTCAGAAATTTATTTAGAGAACAATAAACTCGTAATTCAATTTAATAGCAGTCGTCTCATATTATATAATATATATACGCATATATATATACTACATATAGTTATATATAATGTATGTATATATATATATATATATATATATATATATATATATATATATATATATATATATATATATATATATATATATATATATATATATATATATATAATGATATGATTGTCACTGCGTCAACTTCAACTGCGACAAGCAATTCGGCGCCCACTGTATATATATATATATATATATATATATATATATATATATATATATATATATATATATATATATATATATATATATATATATACAGTGGGCGCCGAATTGCTTGTCGCAGTTGAAGTTGACGCAGTGACAATCATTTGTTCCAAAAACAGGGAATGCCTTATATTTGCCCGACGAAATAATCGCGAACCAATAATTTGCTAAGTGTCAATTCTAATTCTTCCTTATTGCTTGGCCCAGGCCCGGATGGGAGACGCCTCTCAGTACCTTTTAAGTTTCATAGAAGAATGTAACTGTTTTATGGTGCCGCCTAATTTCACGTGTTTACATGTGTATTACCAGGTAAAGAGGTCAATGATATTCTCTGTATAATGTCTAGTGGTTATATTTCGTTTGAAGATCGTGAAAGTGTTTGATTGTCACATATTAGGTTTTACAAACTAAGGATATTGTAAGACAACTGATGTGGATGGCTTCTTTGCCACCACAATTTTCTTTAAACCCAGCCTCTTGGAAAAGTAATCCTGGATCGTCCTAAGGGGTTGCTTTCCTTAAATTTCCTTACAGAATACGAAGGGTAAACTTCTGCCTCCCTTTTAGGGACATTGAGGATCCTCTTACTCACTTTTAATGGCCTGCCAGTACTTTTTTTTTTTTTTTTTTTTTTTTGTGCTACGTTACACGTTTTCTGCCCTCTGCCTGGTACCTAGTGTATATATGTATGGTACTGCTTAAAACAATACTGAATCGTCATTCCATAGCTAATGTCTTTTGTTTACGAATGTTGAAAATCTTAGGTTGAAATGAAACTAACCCCGGTCTTTCAAGTGAGAGTCCAATACGTTACCCATTCCTCCACACAAGTCGTAAAAGAAGCTGGAACCATACCTGAGGTTTGGTTCCCATACTGCCTAACGTACTGGGAATTTTACCCTGCACGGGAAAAACCTCAGATACGGATTGTTTTGGTTCCAACTTCTTTTATGATCTGTTTGGATGAATTGCTAACGCCCTGGACTCTCATTTGAAAGACTGATTCAGAAATTTACGATATATATATATATATATATATATGATTATCTATATATATATATAGTAAATATATATATATATATTATATATATAATATACAGACATCATACATACATACATATACACTTGTTTATTCTGGGTTTTCTTGGTCCAATAATTAGGACATTCACTTTACTGGCACAATGTCTCTGGTTCAGTTACCAAGAGAACAGAAAAGTAAAAAAAGAAAAAAAAAATACACAGACGCATCTGTTGACATAAGTAGAGAATTATGTTCTTCGTCGTTGATCAACTGTGCCTGGCCACAACCAGGCCGGAGAAAGGCTTAGGGAGAGCAACCTCATGAGCATTTAGTAGCTTGTGGGAATATTTAATTATTTCAAGAAGGGTTTCTTACCTTCAATCCCCAATTCGGCTGAAAAATCTTCATTCAAGAAGCAAAGGCGAATATGGATGATTACTTTAGATTTTCATCAGGGAGTAAGGAAACAAAAGTTTGTTGTTTTCCTACGATGAAGTGGTCTAGAGGCAGCGCGGGTTCTCTCTCTCTCTCTTTCTCTCTCTCTCTCTCTCTCTCTCTCTCATTGCATTGATGATAATAGGAAATAATGTATACCTTTTGAAATTTTATCTCTCTCTCTCATCCTGCAAGCTTCGTTGTCTGTTGACAATTTCAATGTGCAGAAAATAGTAAATGCTCTTGTTTTCTCAGTATGTTATTAGGTTTTTGTGCATTTAAGTTCAGGCAATTTTTGCTATGTATTGACCCCTTGTATGAGTTCGTCTGCTACAGGCCTTTGGTCTTGTGATTGTAGGAAGGCTTTGAAGACGTGTTATGGCTTGACCTACATTGTAGGGTATGAGGTCGTGGCATAATACTAATGAAAGTATATTTCTGTAGGCAAGTAAAGAGAGAGAATAAAGGTAGAGAGAGGGAACCTGAATAGCAGGAATAATCAAGCACTACAGAAGTACAGGAACTGACAAACACGACAAAAACACACACAAATAGACAAAGAAGCAAGCGGAATATGTTGACCGAATCATGAATCCAAGGGAAATTGATTGTCAGCAACTCCATTGTTTTCAGTTCAAGAAAACCTGTCCTCAGTGCTTCAAGTAGAACTTTAAATGACTATAAATCACCTCACTTTTCAGAGACGTAGTTGGTGGTAGTTATCCTCCTCCCCTCACTCTCCTCCCTTACCTCAGCCCTCCGCGATCCTCCTGGCCCTTTTCCTTTCGGCAGGAGGTATATAAAATGATCAAGGTATCCGAGACATAAAAAGTGGAGTTTACACTTATAAACTGGCATCATTACCTGAAACTTTCTCAACGTCCGTTTTCTGGAACACTTCTGGAATGGGAATTATTGTAAACAGGAATTTCATCCGCAGCCTCTTGACTGTTCAGTTCGATCTCATTCCATAATGTTATTAGTCGGGTTATTTTGAATCATACCTTCTGTAGTTATCGGGAAATGTGTCATAATTTTTCGTCCGTTACAATGATAGAGAGTTGATTCCTGTTAGGAAATTATTAAAGATTAGAGGGATAAGAACTAGGTAAAAATAAGTTTTCACCAATCACTTGGTAAATTAGCAACGACACCCTATACAGATATTTTCCCCAAAGTTGGGGTGAAATAAATGTGTACGAATAAAGTAACCAACTCCAAAGTCTACAAAATAAAAGTTAAATATTTTGTACTCACACCAAAAGGTATAATTTTTTTTTCTTCTCCATTTTATGAAAAGGTTACTTCCATTGTAACTCAAAATGCATAGCTGTAGGGGACATCAAACCGCCAAGGTATATGCAAGCTTCATCTTTTTATTCAGGCCAAATTTGCTATTGAAAACGGTCTCTGGAATATAGAGCTGGATTAGCTGCACCGACGAAGGATTAAATGCTGATCCTGGAGGATTTGCTCGATATTGCCAGTGAGCCATGGGACCTGTACAATCCCTTCTGCATGTTTTATCTGCTTTTAAACTATGTAGATAAACGCGAGGCTCTCTCTCTCTCTCTCTCTCTCTCTCTCTCTCTCTCTCTCTCTCTCTCTCTGTTTAAGCACTTTCCCTTCTTCAATAATATTTTGAACAGGACGAAACTCTCTCTCTCTCTCTCTCTCTCTCTCTCTCTCTCTCTCTCTCTCTCTCTCTCTCTCTGCTTAAGCACTTTCCCTTCTCCAATAATAATTTGAACAGAACAAAATTTTGCATAAAGCTAACCTTCGCCAAAGAAAGGCGTGTGCTAGATGATAATAATAATAATAATAATAATAATAATAATAATAATAATAATAATAATAATAATAATAATAATAATAATGATAATAATGAATAATTTAATAATAAAGTTGAAAAGAAGAATATTGATATGCCAGTGAAATCGTAAACATAATCATAGACACTAGTAGGCGATCCCAAGATCCCTGAAAAGGAATCTAGAAAAAACTGAGGCTGAAGTAGCCCAGGTCTCATGCAGAAGAGTGTGATCCTAGAAACGGCACACATAGTAAAGAAAATGATGGACTCCTAAGGAGGCAGGATGCAACCCGGAACCCCACTATAAATACCGTCGAATTGGAGGACTGTGAGACAAAAAAAAAAAAAAAAAAAAAAAAAAAAAAAAAAAAAAAAAAATAATAATAATAATAATAATGATAAAATAATAATTTGAAAAGAGAATATTGATAATAGTGTCAAACGATATAGGAATGACAAATAATTGACAAGAATTGTTGTCCTTCATAAAACCCATCTGTATAAGGATACATCACGCCAAGTATATCAGGTTTAGATTGCTTCTTTAATAGAAAAAAAAAAATTATTATCAAAGCATAGAATTTTAAAAGGATTTGAAAGAATAATTCACATTTTCTTACACTGGAGTAAGCTGGAACAAGATTTTCTTTCTCTGTGTTATGTGTTATTTACATTCTCATCGTTAAACCTATGACAAAATTCACTTTTCTTAATGTTGCACTGTTATGTTTTTTATATTTTTATTGGGGGGTTGAGGGACAGTGTTTTCTTTTTTCTTTTTTTTTTTATTCACAAACTTGGCATTTAGACTCTCCTACACTTCAGGGTCAAGCTCATTTCAAGAGGTCAAAGGCCAAAATATATTTTGACAGAAAATTTATCTAACTTTTTCTGATTTCCATCGGGCCTTAGCTTCTGGGCCCATCGACACTGCACAAGAACTGTGTAGAATTTATAGGCAGCAAATAAAAGAAGTTTGATATTACTTACAACACATTCATATCTTTTCCTCGCGGATGCAGAGTTTGTATGTTGCTAATCAGGTTATCTCGGTCGATCCTGTGGTAGGGGTGTAAGAATACAACCACCGTAGGTCCTGCATGTCGTAAATGGCTACTAAAAGGATAGCTGCCGCCTTGCAGTCTTACTTTTTAGTAAAAGGCAAACCCCACCGCCAACATCTGTGGAAACTGCTGCATTGCAGTCTTACTTTTTAGTAAAAACTAAGCCCACCGTCAATAACTGTGGAAACTGCTGCCTTGATGTCGTACCTTTTAGTACAAGGCTAGGCCCAGTGCCAATAACTGGAAACTGCTGCTTTGCAGTCTTACTTTTTAGTAAAAGCTAGGCCCACCGGCAATATCTGTGGAAACTGCTGCCTTGCAGTCGTACTTTTTAGTACAAGGCTAGGCCCACCGCTAATAACTGGAAACCGCTGCTTTGCAGTCGTACTTTTTAGTGAAAGGCTAGGCGCAATGCCAATAACTTTGGTTGTTGACAGCAAGGGCATGCGGTCGTAAAATCCCTCTTTGCCAAACAATAAACCACTGCCTTTGATAAAAGGCAGTGGAGAAGGCGCATCAGGCAACCGACCCCTTGATGTAGGGATAACGTTGGGAAAGAAGAAGAATCAGGCTATCTCAGCGATTCTTTACTTCCCAGAATTCGGAAGCTACGAAGTCTTATAGCCGAAGGAGGCGTTGGCAGATGATGAAAGGAAACCTCATCAAGAGTTTCCATCCGATGAATATTTATTCCTCTACGAAATATATCCACATATCTGTAATGGAAAGTCAGGAGATTGGTTTGTCGTTTCTGATAGTTTTTGAAACAATTAACCGGTGTTCATACCCTACTGATATACGGAAGGTAATAAGTAATTCACTATTTTCTTAGATCTTTACACCCGGATTGCTCTTAAAGGATCAACACCAAAACCTTTCATTACCGGATCAAGAAGACTTTTTATCATAAGTATCGAATTCCAGATGCATCTGGAAGAATCTGCCATGGCAGTTGGCCGTTAGTCTTATTATTGTTATTATTACATTCATTGGTTTTAATTTTATCGGCAAATTAAGAGCTAATAAATATATTCCAAAACTATCTTTCAGTCTTGACAACGAATGCTTGCTGAATGTACCAATAATTAATGAAATATGTT
>NC_087208.1:89424072-89431572 GCF_015104395.2 Macrobrachium nipponense
CTGATTAAGCTTTGTAGTCTAAGTTATGGAAATTGAGGGAAGGTCAGGTGGTAGAAACTAAATAGTACTGAATATCATTTGCGTAGTAAACATCTGTATTGGTATCTCAACGATCTCTCGCCGGCGGAAGTGTCGAGATTAATAATTCTCGATCCCTCCTACCTCTTGATTTGCACCCCCAACCACAACCCCGCACCCCCAACAATTCCCCTTTCCCCTGTAACTTGCCAGAGCGGAGCGCAGATTATGGAGTGGCTTCCGAAACCTCTTTGCTGAATAGAACCAGCCAATGAATAAAAGTTTACGTGGTAGAGCGTGATCTCCCATATACTGCTAATCATTAACTCGAATAACGGTGAATAACGAGCACAGTGCATTGCACATGAAAGAGAACGCAAGCAGAAAGTCATTCTTGACCTAATTTGATTCCTTTGCTCATGGTTTGTAGTATAATGAACGCGGCCCAGCAGTGCAACACATACTGCTGTAGAGAATTCACGGAATTAGTAATCCTAACTGTCTTCTTAATCAATCTTCATAATGTATCATTCAACATATAATTAATTTCATGTAACGCACAATAACGAACCAAAAACATTAAAAACGTAACAAATGCGCTGAAGTTTCTCCGGCACACTCGAGTTTTCTGTACAGCGTGTAATCAAGGCCATCGAAAATAGATCTATCTTTTGGTGGTCTCGGTATAATGCTGCATGAGCCGCAGTCCATGAAACTCTCAGCCGGCCGTGGTGACCTGTGTTGTTGCGTTGCCAAAAGCACGATTACACTACCTTTCACCTTAAATAAAATAAAAAAAACTACTGAGTCTAGAGGCTGCAATTTGGTATGTTTGATGACTGGAGGGTGGATGATCAGCATACCAATTTGCAGCTCTCTAGCCTTAATAGTTTTTAAGATCTAAGGGCGGAAAGAAATATTGCAAAGAAATAGTGCAGAACTGAACCTGTGCGCGTACATTGTGGATCTGAAGAACATGCCAAACAATGGAAGTAGAGAAAACCAAAGTGTATAAACTGTGGGCAAGACCATCATACAAGGTCTAAAGAATAATATATGTACTATGTATTGTTTTTCAATACAGTGTTAAAAATATTACAAGAAAGAACTGGAATGTCTATAAACGAAGCTAAATTAGAATTGAAAGCGAGAGGAATTCAAGATCTGCCCAAAAGCCATATACATTCTTCAGTAAAAAGAATCGATAAAGAAGCAAAAACGCATGCAGATAGAAATGGCGGGCCGCAGAAAATTAGATCTCAAGAAGAAATTAATACTTTAAGGAAAAAAACTAAACTTGTAACGAATCAAGAAACAGGTGCAAATGATATGGAAGATAGTTTATCAAGTTCATTTGAAATAATAACGCAAATAGTTCAAGACGATGATACTAACACAGAAGCAGTAGCGGAAAGTTGTGGAGGACTAAAAATGAAAGATAAAAAGAGACCTTTGGAGAGAACACCCAAAACGAAGAAACCCACTGTTATTAGAGAAACTTCGGTTAAACCAAAAACAAGGGATATGAAGAAGGAACAAAACAAGCTAAAAATATACCGTTATCTCCTAAAATAAGATTAAAACTTATGAATGCAGATATCCAAAACACGGAAAAAGTGGAAGAAAATCGTACCACATATAACCCTGACTATGCCAAGGGAGAAAAGATTACTCCACAACAATAATTGGTGCAACAAGAACAAATAAAACAAGCAATATACACGATAACACATGTGGATGTAAGGACAGTTTCATTACATTGTACAATAATAACGAAAACACAACAAAGAAAGTTCAACAAACATTATAAGAAATGGTACGAAATATAGATAAAAAGAAACCGCTGATTTGAGGCCGCATGAAAAAGGTTGCGTGTGCATTGAGCACTTAAGATCTATCATATAGAAAGGCAAATGAATTTCGTGAGTAATTTATTAGAAAAATCGAAGCTGATAATACATAAAAAAGAGGGAAAAAAAAGGAATTGCAACATTCGACAGCTACAACATAATATTTTTCAATAGCTATATTATACAATAGAACGTAAATGCCCTACAGACCACATTACACCAAGGAGAAGTACAACGGTTATCAAAATAATAGGAAACTGATATTATGTTTCCATGACAACAAAACTGTGTCAGCAAAAGGTAAATAACAACTTAGCATTTACATCTACAGAAGAAGAAAATTTAGGTACAGCCATATATGTACATAAAGTAGTTTATGACAAAGTACCTGTAAACATTACTGACTTGCAAATATCAGCTATCAGAATCTTAATAAAAAAAACACCTAATCAAAATTACGACAGTTATAAACTTAAAGATTTATTTAACAATGCCAAGGAACCTACACTGATAGTAGATGATTTTAATCCTCAAAACCCAAAATGGGACTATAATTGTACAAGCGGAAATAGAGCAAGAGTTAAAATAGAAGGATTCATAGATTCATATGACATGTGCTGTATGAATGATAACTAAATCAGCACATATTTTTCGACAACACATTCACCATTTTCCTCAGTAGCCTTTACTCTGTGTACAACAAGTATAGTTGACAGATAAAAATGGAATACAGTTGATGACTTGAACACTAGTGATCATTTCCAAATATTAATTTTATTATTACAAAATAATCACGCCATTCATGTCCCTCAATATTACCTATTATAAAGCAGAGAGGGAGCGATATGAATTTCACATTAGGGATACCCTACCATCTGAGTATATAAAAGATCATACTGAAACTAATAAATTTCTTGCTGATTTCATTAGAAATGCCGCTGATAAAGCAATACCAAAATTAAAATTTCATCCAGCAAAATACAAAATTCCACGGTGGTCTGAATAATTAACGGATCAAATAAAAAAAATTCTCAATAGGGAGACTATTAGATAATTTCAATAGAAGTTCAATAAAATAAATAAAACATTTCCGATATTAGAAGGAAATCTAAAAAAATTAGTAGTATATCAGTACTAGAAATAGATGCATTAAAAATCTATATAACAAAATATCTGCAAAAATTAAAAAAGTAATTCAAAGAAGAATCATTTCATGGAGGAAATATGTATCAGATCTCTAATAATACTCCCATACAAAAAACATGGGAAAAATTCAGGTAAATAAATGGTACCCATGTTCAACCACATTAGATATGCCATATGGAAAAAGAATACTTGGTCCAAAAGAAATAAGTAATCGGACAACACTTATCAAATGTAAGTAGTGATAAAAATTCAGATGAACACTTCCGTACAAAGAAAAATGGTATAGAATTAATAACAACAAATTTTGGGACAATAGAAGATATATAATAAAATATTTAATATAGAAGAGTTGGAATACGCTCTCTTGAACAGCAATAAATTTGCTCCTGGCGGTGACAATACTTGTTTTGATATGATCTGCCATTTAGCACCTTTGGCCAAGTCATACGTTTTGCAGATTTTTAATCATTTATGGCTTCGAAATTCGTTTCCTGATAAATGGCGTAAAACAATAGTTATTCTTACTTCCAAACTTGGAAAGCTTATGCAAATTACTGGAGGAAAAGGTAAATGCTTGACTAACATGGCACATTCGAGGAGATAAAATTCTAACACCAGCTCGATTTGGGTCACAATATAACAGATCTACATTAGATTCTCTATCCAACTTAGAAGGCCACATATGCAGAGGATTTGAACGGAAACAAATAACTATAGCTGTCTTTTTGGGCATCGAAAAAGCTTACGATACTACATGTCTTTTTGGGCATTAAAAGGGCTTACGATACTACATGGAGATATGGAATATTTAAAAATTCTATAAAAACAGCATCCGTGGTCATTTACCTAGTTTTATCCAAAACTAGAAGATGGTGTTCCACAAGGAAGCGTCCTTAGTGGCCCGCTGTTTACTTTAGCAATAAAGTAAACAGCAATCTACCTATTGGAATTAAGAGTAACTTGAATATAAGTGATTTTGATTTATGTGTATCATTCAGTATGTCGAATAAAACATGCAGAACGGATCACTAATAAAAGCAAAATAAAAATAGATACGCCTCACCTGTAGGATTTAAATTTTCCATAGATAAAACTCAAGCAATCATACTTTATAAAAAAAATAAATGGTAAAAAAGAGGTGAAAAAATAGTTTAAAAAATCAGAAATCATAGCATTCCAATTAGCCAAAAAGCAAAATGTTTGGATTAGTTTTTGATACTCACTTGAACTGGAAAACCCATATAACATATATGAGATTAAAATGTAAAGGAACATTAAATCTAATTATTTAAAAAAAACTATCGAATTGTATTTGGGGAGCTGATAGACATACTCTTACTATACTGTATTATAAATTAATTTCTCGATATAATGTGGTTCGCATCCCACAATAAGCTATAGGTCACGTTGATAGGTAACCAATTGGCTCCTAGCCACGTCAAAATATTTAATCCTCGGGCCATCCTTAGGAGAGCTGTTAATCAGCTCAACGGGCTGGTTGAACTAAGATATACATAATTAACTTTACCAGTGTTGTCTATCATTGATTACAGAAGTGAAATATGGATCAGGATCAGACGAAATGCTGGAAACGGTAGACCCAGTTCACAATGAAGGCCTTTGAATATGTTCAGGAGCCTTTAGATCATCACCAACCTCGTCTTTTCAAGTTGAATGTGGTGTACTATCTCTCTCTCTCTCTCTCTCTCTCTCTCTCTCTCTCTCTCTCTCTCACCATGGAGAGGTAGTATAAAAAAAATGCGCTCTGAGAATTCAGACAAGCGATTCTCCAACGACAACAAAATTATTTGAATTAAGAGATGTATTCATAAACAATCATCCACCACCTTTCCAAATTAGAGCTAGACGATTGAGTCGCTGAATATAAATAGTTACCTTCAATAGTAAAATAACTTCCTCCTTGGTCAACGAATAAAATGAGAATTTGCACATATTTAAAATATTTATCCAAACGTTTTTAATATACCCCCATAACACCATTAACATATAATAGAGCATAGAAGCCGAAGAAGTCCACATTACACAATATACACAGATGGATCTAAATCAGAGAACGTAATAGGATATGCTTCAGTATCACAAAACTAAACGTACCAGTTCTCTTTACCTGATAATACCTCAGCATTTTCAGCTGAGTTATGTTCAATAGCATCAGCCATACAAATAGTAATTATAAAATTCATTAATAATTTTGTGATTTATAGCGACTCCTGAAGCGCTATATTAGCCATTCAAAGTTCCAGCCCAAAATTGTATAATGATGGAAAAAATAGGGAAATATGTTGGATCCCTGCCCCTGTAGGGATTAAAGGAAACTAAGAGGCTGATAAAGCAGCCAAAGAAGCAGTCCACTTGACAAGTGCAAAGTAAAAATCCCAATTAGTGATTATATAAGAGGCATAAAACAATCATTGTACATAAATGGCAAAATATAGGGAATGGGGAACCTATAGATGACAAACTGAAACAAATATAATCATAATATCAGGGAGAGAGACACGCACAAGTAATTCTCTCAAGTCTTCGAATAGGCCAAACTCGTTTGACACATCGTGGGCACTTGATGAACAGTCCACATGGCCCTCCTCCCGAATGCCCAGAATGCAAAGTGTTGATATCAGTCAAACATGTGTTGTGTAACGGTCCAAAACATAATCAACAGCGATTATCAACCTTTGGTAGTAAATCTGTGTGGGAAATTTTGACAAAATCTGCTACATTTTCTACATTTTCAATAATTCCAGTTGTAATATTCATGAGGAAGCGTAATTTAAGAGACAAAATATAAAAATAAGTAAATAACGAAAAAACAAACGCCAATAGAGCGTTTAATGAGTAAAAAGTTACATTTGTTAATATCTTATTTATTCTGGATTTTTATTTTATTTCTTTATGTATGTATGGAAACGATCAAATGTATATAATGTATACTTGTATCCCAGTGTAAAAGCGTATACCTTATACAGCTTTTTGTTTCATTAAATTTCATTTTCATTCATTCATCACCACGAGAATGACCTATTTAACCCAGTTCTAGACCTATTGCCTAGACCTGGTATTTCATCCTGATCCTTCGGCCTGCCCTATAAGAGCTGATAGTCAGCTCAGTGGTCTGGTTAAATTATCTTAATAATAATAATAATAATAATAATAATAATAATAATAATAATAATAATAATAATAATAATAATAATAATAATAAGTCCCCTCGCAATAAGGTAAGGCGGTAAAGCCAATTACCAACCGCGAAAGCAAAAAATATATAATAAATCCCTCGCTATGAGGTAACACCCATCTCGAACTCAAAAAGCAAAAAAAAAATAAATAAATCAAATAAATTCCCTCGCAATCTGGTCATACCCATCTTTTAACTATGTAAGCAAAAAAAGGTAAATACATCCTCTGCAATAAGGTCACGCCTACCTCTGACTACGAAAAGTGCGTGTAAATAAATCTTCGTGCAACGTCACGACCATCTTTAACGAATGGCAAAGCCAATCACTAAACATGAAAGCAAAATATGTAAATAAACGCCACCCTCCCCCCCCAATGAATCACGCCCATCTCTAACTATGAAAGCAAAGACACAGTAAATAAATTCCCTCGCAATGTGTTCATGCCCATCTCCATCTATGATGGAAAATGTATTAAATAAAGCTACTCACAATAAGGTGAAACCGGTCTCTAAATACGTTAGCAAAAAATGTAAATACATCACCTCCCAATGAAAACACAAAATAGTAAACATACCCCCTCGCGAGAAGGTCAAGCTCGTCTCTAACAACGAAAGTAAAAACTATATAAATCCCCTCGCTAAAGAGGCCATGCTCAGCATCATCACACTAATTATAAACGGTAGAAATGGATATAAAATAATTTGAAGCACATGGCGATAAGAAAAAAATCTTGATTACGTAAAGGATCTCCCACGGATATTTGATACTGAAAACTTGAATGGACGTAAAATTAATGTCAAATATACATTACTGTGTGCAGCTGCAATAAAGCAGTAGGATGCTGAAACCCAGACTGATCAAGAACTTACTTGAAGAAATAAATGGATGTGAAAATTAAAATGTCAAGAAAAAAAGACATTTAAGCGAAAAAAAGTTATGGCATTCAAGACCATTCAATAAAACTTTAAACTGAAACTGACAAATAAATAGTTGAAATCAACGGATGGACCGCGAGAGGGCCCTGTTGGAGTCCCCCTCAAACAAACAAGGATAAATGTGATCACGAAATTCCAGGTGTATTGGCACATTTGCATGCGGTAACTTTCCACGGAATTTCTACGTCACAGAATTTCAAAAATATGTTAAAACAACTGATCCATAAGTTAACTTCACAATTTTCAACTCCGAACAGATGAATATCATACGAACATATTGAAGTTATACAATAAATCTCAGCCTAAAAATACAAAATAGGAATATCGATACATTCCTATCTCACAACCAGGCAT
>NC_087208.1:89444072-89446572 GCF_015104395.2 Macrobrachium nipponense
GTAGTAATGTATAAAGATAATAAACACCGTGGCAGTAATTACTGAAAGCTTGATGACTAGATCGAAGGAAACCTGGTTTCACCATTCATTCAAGAGAGTCATTATCTTTCTACAACCCAGACCCATTCAGAGAATCCTACAGCAAGTTATAACTTCCTGAAACAACCTTTTTGGTTAATGATTTCCACGAAATGCGAAGACATCGCATAGGCCGTTTCCTGATGATAATCCATCATTTCAAAAGTCCTCACCACCAAACACGTCAACACCGTCACCCAAGCCAACTATTCGTCCACAGTTTCGGGTGCAGTTGATGGACCAATTTGTGAAGAACCCCATAATCCATCTTGTTACCATGGTTACCATGGCCACTACAATGAACTACCACTTACTACTGTAATCCTGCTGTCTACTCCTACCAGGCCCCAGATAGGTATTGGAGATCCTGCAGCACAAATTCCCGGTGATCCTGGCAGCAGTGTTTTTTTTTTTTTGCTGTTCAACCTGCTGCCTTTCGAGCCAATCCCTGTGATAGCTGTTTTAAGAGAACTCTTCCCAGTTAGGAGGACAAGCAATGCTCACTCTGCAAATCATGGTTCTAAAACTTTTTCAGAATCTTCCGCTGGAAGTTAAGGTTTGCCACTTACAATTTATTCAGGTTCAGCATCAGTTCCCACTAATAAGATTCTCAATTCAGCAACCATCACAGACAGATTCGGGCCACCTAATTGTGTTTGTTTCTGAGATAAAGATACATCTAGCTAGACCCAGCAAAGGAGAGATCGAAATACGTATAAGCAAAAGCAAACAAACTTTGTCTCCGGTTTCTGATTTACCCGACTCCTCTTCTGGTCTTTATCACTTACGAGATTGGTCTGTTGTTTCCTTTATGGTTGTCTTAACTCTCCTCTTCTCCGAAATTTCCCTTGCATTTTTCAGGCTTGGGCTAGGGAAGGTTAATGGAACGCCCATCTCACCTGCCTTCGTATATGGTTGTTCCACGCTGACAGTTTTCAATATATATATATATATATATATAATATATAGATATATATATATTATGTAATATTGTATATATATATATATATATTATATATATTTATATATATATATATATATATATATATATATATATATATATAACCTAATATATAACCTCACGGACCTTTTGCTGAAGCTCACCAACCTCTTCGAACATCTATAATTTTTGTCATAAACTTGACAGGTAGCGAGAATTCAGACAGATGCAATATGGTCATGTATCATTACATGCCATTCTGCCGCAAAAGGCTTCTTTATAGCATCGTGAAATTTTTGTAGATCCACGGATGATATCTATGCAGTAGTACAGACAAAATCACAATAGACCAAACACCACTTACCGAAAACATAGCATGAAAAATATCACAGGAATTTTCAAGGAGTCAGATTCTCCTCTTCGCCAGAGAATTTAAGTTCACTTATGAATTGTGTGAAAGATTCCTTTGTCAAATAATCATTGGTGATTTTAAGCTTATGGAGAATATAGGTCAAGGAATTGGATAAAGAATTAAAGGAGAGAGAGAGAGAGAGAGAGAGAGAGAGAGAGAGAGAGAGAGAGAGAGAAAGAGAGAGAAGATAATTTTGCATAGAAAAAATTTCCAAAGTCGCCAAGTATGTCTGAGTTACAGAATATACAGTACACGCTTTTTGGCGTCTGTAGTAAATTGGACTAGCAATTACAAATAATTTGTTTATGTCTTTATTTTTTCACATCAGCGTGTTCTTGTAAAATTACATAGAACCTCTTTTCGGGACTTTAAAGGAGCATTTTGTATAGAACCTTAAGATTCATTGATTATAAATAGAGGCATTTATCTGGCCTTCTCACCTCCATTCAGTGGGAGGAGGTTGCAAGTCGTAGTCCAGGTGGGATGGCTTGATTTAGATTAAACCGGCCTTATACAAAAAACCGAACGCCATTACCAAAAGTTTGCTTTGTCTGAAAGGGAATAGGAGGCCTGGTGGGGACCTCTTGACTCTGATATTTAACCCCAACGATAAGCTTCGCTTTCTTAAAATCCATCAATGAAATATTTGTATATTCCCGTCTGTATTGTATGTAAGAGTACTATATTTTTCATTGCGAGTAAAGTCTATGTACTCGTGTTGATAAAATAAAATCCCTTTGTTGAAACATTGCCTAAGCTTTATAAATATGAAAAGCAAATATTTTCCTTTCATTTCTGAAACGGGATAATTTGCATAACGTTCGGTAAATAAGATTGAAATATACTGTAGAAATTCCTCGTGTCCTTTTGTGCTTCCATCCAAGTTGTTGAAGTATTCATGTAGAATTCGTGTCTAGAGTCAATCGTTAGCAACCTCCTGTATGTTACCAAGATCTCTTACCCTTTTATGATCCTTGTTGAAGGATTAAAATCTTTCATAAAGGCCACCTAATGAGAATATGCTTTAAATATGCTTTAGGATCCCAGGATGAATAAATAGTCGTGGTTTC
>NC_087208.1:89451572-89458065 GCF_015104395.2 Macrobrachium nipponense
CGCAAAACGACTTAAATCAACCTTGTGAGATTAAAACTATACGAAATGCAAAAAAAAAAAAAAAAAAAAAAAAAAAAAAAAAAAAAAGAAGAGAACTAATACCTGGTTCTCGGGATCTCACAAGTAACCCTAAAGCTAATTCACTAAGCCCTAATCAGAGAGAAAACATATTTGATGTATAACAAAGTGGATCCAAATAAGACTAGCCAAAATAACCAATAACCTAATAATAATAATAAGGTAGAAGGAAGTAGGAGATGAAAACAAGGTTAAATATTTCTATCTACAACACAAAGCTAAGCAATGTGGAACTCAGTCCACTAAATATCAACACACAATCAAATGTGACAACGTGTAAAATGTATAAATAATCAAAATTGGCAAAAATACACAATTTCACCTCAAGTGAAGTACTAGAAGATGGGTAGAATCCTGAGCCGTAATCAGTCCACCCAACTGCTATCAAAAGGGCTAATACTGTACGCCAGGTACTGAAGGTCAACACATTGTCCCGAGAGAAGGGGAACAATAATACGTCTTACCTGGCGACAGCCTCCCTACTTATCACCTGAGTCAAGTTGCTGTCACTCCCGTATAGCAGCTGGACGAGGATGACACAGCAAGTCAAATTCCAAATCCAATGCCGGGAAATAACGACGACACTGGTCCCGTAAAAAATCCTCCGACGGGAACAAGGGGCAGAAACAGCGGTCGCAGATGACACAGCCCTCTGCGAAGCTCCCCACAGCAGCGTGAAGATCGCAGGTGCCAACAACACATGCGGAGAACAGCCGTGATCCGAAGGCACACACGCACAAGAGACGTATATTTGCAATCTGCCAAAATCCGTGAGGGAAATATCCAAATGTGTGGTCCGAAAGGGACAGGTTCTAAGTCGTCTCCGAATAAACCAAAATGTAAATGCTGCGACGGGAAAACAGTCCTGGCGAGACCCGAACTGCCGGGCGTTGACCGGTCCACCATGTCCATTCATCACCTTCCCAGTGTTTATTAACACTCGAAGCAAAAGAATAACAATCGTTAAAACGATAGCTCACTAATACACAAAGGAGGAGGAGGAAGAAGCGCAAAAACACTGATAAACAATCGTAAAGCCACTTAACTTATGGTAACACAAGAGTAAACATACTCAGCAAAAATTTAACTGTGAGTAAATAAGGCTGATATAAATCAACAAAAGAAGTATTAATAGTTTTACGTTAATCTAATACTGGCTAAAGTCAAGAAGCAGGCTGTTCGTGAGCCAGTTGTGATCTTTGACCTTCAAATAAGTTAGTATGTTCTTATTATATATTTGCTCATAAATCTACACAGGGGTTGCCGCATAAAGAAGAATCCATTCTCTATATATGCGCCTGTCTTTCTTGTGTATTTATGAAAATAATCAAGTCTATTTTTCGCCTGTATAAAATCGAGAATAGTTTGTTTGTAATCAAGCTAGTTTATTAAAATTCCTTTGCGTAATGTATACATTTGGTTATTACTTGGTTGCTCTCGATGTAGCTTTGGTGTGGTAAATTTAAAGGTGACCTCAGACATTAAACAGAACATTTATGAAAGAGATAGCTACCGTGGGAGTTAATGGTGATCATATATGTACCTGAAACGTAAAAGTATATAATGAAATTTCAATACGGCTTGTTTTGGAGGAGTCCTGGACCTCTTGTTTGTTTCAAAAGACCACCTACGTAGAATAACGATGAGAAATGTAAATCTTTGAAAAAACCTCCACAAGACCTTTAGAAAAGAAGACTCGTGGTCAGAATAAATTTCTTCATTGTTGGGAAAAAAGGAAATCGAAATTTCAGACAATATTGTCTCAGCGTTGAAGTTCCAGGAGGTTTTGGGCATTAGGACAGACTAACTATATTCCAGCCGTGGGAGAAAGAAGAACATCAGTCATTTCCCTCTGATACCATCTTCTCTGTAAATACAGGAAGCCATACAAACAGTACCTATTGTTTTTGGCAGCATTTTGTTCTTTCAAACGTTGTGACAAAAAGAAGTTTAGACTCTAGGAGTAACCCCTACTGTTGTTGAATTTTCACATCATCAAGTAATCTTGAACTAAACACAGATTTTCGTAAAAGGATCACGTAATCCTGTTAACTATCAAAGAAACGGCATCAAACTATATTTTCTTGGTGGTTGTAATGCAGGCAACAGCTAAAATTCGCTTGTTTTTCTTTATACAGAATTTAGTCCTCCAGGAATTACTGAAGTCGTTAGGGTAGTATTTTTTTGCGTCTGTTGTATAACAAAACTAGGCTTGATAAAAAAAAACACCATGGTAGCTATAATAATGATGATATGAAAAAAGAATATGAAATCTTATCTCGAACAGTAAGAATAGCAGTAATAATAACTATATAATTATTTTCTGTAAGTGAATCAATATCAACCGTGGCTAACGGGCATCAGGCACAAGTCCTCTTAGCGAAATGTAATTTCCACTACCTACTGATTAGTCTTGCATGAAAAAATAATTCGCAAACCTTCCCTAACGTTAACAAAAACATTACCATAAACACACATCTAAGTCGTGTGCTTGTCCCAAAACATTATAAAACTATTTCAGTTTATCCACATTGGAATTTCCAGAGTGATTTCTATTCCGAAACAAGTGTCTCAATCCCGGGTCTTGACTTCGTTGTATCCAGAATTCAGGTTTAAGGAGTTTTGATCTCCGTCTTTGCCCTTCCGACCCTCTTTCATTTGGATTCGTTTCCCTTTGTGACTCGCTCGTTTCCGCTTTCTCCTCTTGTCAGTGTTTGGTTTCTTCCTCAACCCTGGAAGCTTATTTTACCCTCGGTCTTAGGACTAATGGAGCGTGAGAAGTCTAAACGTAATTTAGATTTGTCTTTCGAGTTTTCCTTTTTATGAACGAAGTGATGTACGTATTATCATGTTCTGGTATAGATACGTGTATGCAGACATGCATATTCTGTGAACAGCTTTCCTTTATTTCCAGCCTGATCCGAATAGCTAGTTTGCCTATGACGTCACAGCAGACGAGCACCTGATAATCAGCCACCATCTTTTAGGTCAGTCATTGTAAACAAAGGAAGTATCAAATATCGTTGTTTATTCTGAGGAATCATGAACCATATCACGAAAATGCAAGCAGGACAATTCACAAACACAAAATTGATTACATGGAATCTCTGGAGCCTGCAGTGCGTGAAAGATATCTAAAATTTTGTAAACTGAAACTTGTAAATAACAAAGGGATAGTTGCCTTTGTTACATTTTATGTGTGATTTAATAAATATCCCTCCATAGATTTAAGTGGTGAATACGATTTTGGATATATGAAATATTGTAGTTCCTGTGAATATCGAAGATACTGGAGAAATCGAATAGGCGAAATGTTGCAAAAAAAAAAAAAAAAAAAAAAAAAATTGTGTGGAACTCTTAGAGACTGAGGTCATAGCATTTTTTCCACGATCTAAAAAATTTCCTGTCTTGTCCTTCTGTGCATTTGGGACCTTGTGGTCAATTGTTTTAAAGTTGATTTTCTTTTTTAAGTTGTCCGTTGGCGCGACTCCGCCTTTCAGTTCACGTATTTTCTATGTGACCTGAGACCCTTCAAAGAAAGTCTGGGATTTCCGAGATAAAATTGATATGTCACATTTACTAAGTCGTCGAGGCCCTGGTCATATTTTACTAAACATTAATCGTTATTAACAGTCTCTCACCCATATTTTACCTCTTCGGTAAATTGAAAACGAATTTCCAAATTGTAGAGGAAGAGGCGAAATAAATAAACTTTAAATATGAAAGCGAGAAGTTACAGTTACTAACGCGACATGCCCTCACTTGCTGAGGGCAATTTTACGATTAGCTGAAAGTCATAGCCTCTTGCTACGCGTGAAAATAATTTTTCTTTTACTTTTCTTGCGTGTATGTTTCATTTACTTAGTCAGCGGACTCTGGTTTGCTTTGCGTATTCCTTATTCTTACTTTAATATGGTCATAAGTGTCCAAATTATACATGTTTAAATATACACACATTTTTTTCCAAATACCCCCGGAGATGACATCAGTTAACGAGACTTGGGAAATGTCAAAAATTTGTCATGGTTCTCTCGGGTGTTCCTTATAAAAGAATCAATACCATAGAATAATAAGATGCACGGTAAATAAAGAAACGCGGGTGAACCGAATTCCCAACTTTAAATTTCAAGCCGTTGACGTAGTGAATCTTTAAAGAAATAATACAGGGTGTCCATAAAGTCCCAGTACCATTACCATAAATAATCTTAATGGTACTGGGACTTTATGGACACCCTGTATATTCAACTCCTACGAACTGTCAAGAGGACAAGGCATGTGACACGACGTACAAAAATATAAACAGAACAGAGAGAGAGAGAGAGAGAGAGAGAGAGAGAGAGAGAGAGAGAGGGAAGACGCAATGCTTAGTCAGAGAGAGAGAGAGAGAGAGAGAGAGAGAGAGAGAGAGAGAGAGAGAGAAGACGCAATGCTTAGTCAAACCGTTCAAAAAGCGGCAGTCTCAAGGCACCCCGAAGAGTTAATGCTGCCCCATACTTTAATTAATTTATCCTGTCGTTACTCCAGGGACGTTCGGAAAGCAATCTCTTTATTCCTGCGCAGAAAATGAAAAAAGTGATTACTTTACGTCACTTCTTTTCGCTGGTATCAGAAAACCCTACCGTCACAAACCGGAAGCACCCCCCCCCCCTCCCCCCACCTCCCCTTTGGACCAGTAAGGCTGTCGAGAGAGAGAGAGAGAGAGAGAGTAGCTTGTGCATCTCACGTAGGGCACTGTAGACTTTTATACTAAAGGCCGTTTGCAGAGTCCCTTGGACACCTAGCTTCACCCTATTCTTAGCTTTTTACTTTACCTCCATTCCCCCTTCGTATCTTCAGTCTTACTCTCCAACTTCTCTGACTGTTCCTTCCTAGGAGAGCAGCTGTTAATCAGCTCCTCAGTGGTCTGGTTAAGCTAATATATATACTTGAACTTTTTTTTCCACCTTAAGACCCTTATTTATCATTTCCTTCATTTCCTGGATCTCATTGCCTTGCTGTCCAACCGCACAAACACTCTTTTTCTCACTGTCTTACACATTGAATGATCGAAAGTCCACAGCAGCTGTGGCTTGACAGCTTTCGTGAAAATCATCAAACAGAAAGCACAAGGTTGCAAACTTGCAAGACACTCGTATGGTTCTTTGAATCTACAAAGCACAAAACAACATGCTTTAATGCAGGGACTGACTAAGTGATAATGATTAATTTCATTAATTATAACTATAATTAAATACCGGAGTTGATGACGCAATGGTTATGTTGATAACTGCAATATTCCCTCGACTGCCAAAACCGATGAAGGTGGCCAATTTACACGCCAGTTTATGTTTTATGAGACCCGAATATCGACGTATTGAACCAACGCATCGGGATTATGAATGTTGATCCCCTATTTTGCATGAACCAGTCTGATTATGAAGATAATTTCTGGGGTTAAACTACGTCGTATAAAAAGGAGTGTTCCATTAGTGGTGCGGTCATTATTGTTTGTATGGTGTTTTTACGTTGCATGGAACCAGTATGGTTATTCAGCAACGGGACCAACGGCTTTACGTGACTTCCGAACCACGTCGAGAGAGTGAACTTCTATCACCAGAAAATACGTTATCTCGAAACACCTCAATGGAATGCCCGAGAATCGAACTCGCGGCCACCGAGGTGGCAGGTCAAGACCATACCGATCACGCCACTGATGCGCTGGTGCGGTCATTATGACTATCAAAGAAAACTCATAATCACATAAGTCAATAAAATGGGAAAGTAAATCACTAGCATTATGGCTCGCTTAAGTCTTTATCATTTTCATCATCTGTTGCATTTTAAAATTATCTATCAATAAGCGCTAGCTTAACGTTATTACCATTAAAAAGTGTTTTTGCTTCAAGATCGCTAACAGTCCAAATTTGGCAGGTTCAGCGAAACCCCAAATATCGTGAAAATTAAATTATGCTGTGTATTACATTCTAATTAATTTTTATCCATTTCCGTGAGTAAATATGTGCGTGCATACATATATAAATATATTGATATATTTCTACTATATGTGTATTGTACAAGATTATGTTATATATATATATATATGATATATATATATATATATATATATATATATATATATATATATATATATATATATATACATATATATATATATATTATATAATATATATATATATATATATATATGTATATATATATATATATATATATATATATATATATATATATATATATATATATACATGAATAAAGGTAATGCCACGAGGGAAAATAAACAACAGAGTATCCGCGAGATCTTTCGACGTTCAAACGTCCTTTACTTAGCACATAAGTTTGAACGTCGAAAGATCTCGCGGATACTCCGTTGTTTATTTTCCCTCGTGGTGTATACCTTTATTCATGGATTTATCATGTT
>NC_087208.1:89458565-89463565 GCF_015104395.2 Macrobrachium nipponense
TTAATGAAATATGTTATTCTGAATAAGCGTTATATTTATGAAATGCATATATAAAAAGTTATTGCGAAAAAAACCGTGTTACAAAGACCCTGAATCTCATAGTAGGTCCGCGTGTCCTCACAGTTGAGTTCAAAAAGCTACAGTGCAGTCTGTGGAGATTCCACGGCCAACTGCCACTGCAGATATATATATATATATATATATATATATATATATATATATATATATATATATATATATATATATATATATATATATATATATATATATATATATATATATATATATATATATATATATATATATATATTGTTAGTTCACATCAATAGTGGCAATGAATTTCAACACAGATTTTTTTCTAAATAAAAATTAACTTTAATTCGAATTAGGTAATAATTTAGATGAGTAATGTGAAAATTCTAACGAAAATATGATCCATTGAAATCAATATAATCTCCAGAATTATGTGAATTCGCTTTAAGAAGGAAACAGCTTGAACAAATGAGAAAAGTTAATCTAAATTGCGCAGGAAACGAGTTTAATCCAGACGGGAAACTGGTTTAAATCGCAACGGGAGCAATTTTCGACTACATAAGAGACCGAGATGAAGTAGTTTGTATTTCGTTTTAACCCTTCAGCCAGAAAGGGAGGGAAGTTCTTTAAATCAGGTTCCCCGTAAGATTTCCTACAACCTCTTTTTAGCTCCCGTCTTATATTAATTTAGCAAAGACCTTAAGAACTACCAAGAAATTTTCCTTCGCGTCATGTATACGCCGACAGGATTCCCGAAGCATAGCAACATTATTTAGGAGATGATGATGATGGTAAACTGGGCTTCTGGAAATCATCATTGTCATTTTCTCCTATTGATTTTACACATTCTAAAAAACTGTTTTTTGGATGCCTGTATCCAGTGAGGTAGGGATTTTTTTTATTGCTGTTATAATGACTTTCCCTGTTAAGTCAGATCTGCATAGTATTGCCCCCCGTCCACCCCACCCCCTCTCTCTCTCTCATTGCTAGTAACTAGTTAGATCATCAGAGAGAGAGAGAGAGAGAGAGAAATTGATCTCCATTCCCATTGGACCCATATTCATTTCTCTTCATCCCAATTCATAATTGAAGTAACTCTGGTCCCTCATTAGTACTAATGACATCGTGCTCACTTTAGACGAGAGGGTGGCGATCATTGCGTTGGATTACCGGCGATGAAGAGGTTCTCCAGAATAAGTACTCTTTGCATCGGGCGAGGTCCGTATGTAGTATATAACTGTACTTACATAGCAAAAAAGTAAGGATAATTTGTACCTTCAGAAAGCCTGTTATGGATAAGACCTGAAACGAGGTTAGTTAAAGACCTACTTTTTTCACGTATTTAATTTTTTTGCTACTAACCGAGTTTTGCATTATTATATGACAAGACCCATCTAAATGAACTATGGCTACGTGCTAAATTATTCCAAACTTCGATGAACTAACATTATCTCTAAATCTCTCACTAGCCAATGGACTTGTATCAGTATTGTTTAAGTTTGCCCATTCACTTTTGACCGACTCAAACCTCGATGCTGCATTTCTCTTCCAGACCTTCAAGGCTAAACTACCTTAGGGTGGTGTTCTTTCTGAGCGCTGCCACTTGAGCCATTTATGACCAGATGTGATTTTTATTCTGCGGTCATCAAAAAATCATTGACAACCTCAACACCTTTGATGGTGGAGTCCCAGAAAATTCTTCCCTTATGTGCGAGTTGCTCTCCTTGAACGTGGCTCATTTTATAATTTTTCTTAGACACATTACTCTCGGTGAACGGAAATTATCTAATATTCTTTATCTAATAATTGGCCTCTCTCTACCCCTACACTTTTCAAGCATTGCTGAACACTTCGTTTCAGCTCTGGTGTCAGTCCTGGGATTTAGTCGCTAGCCTTGTGATATTTAATTAGACACTCTTGATACTCTCTGAGACTTTCAGTATCAATTGAAAACATCAATAAACGCTGAAGTGAGATCCGATTCCTAGTGTTAACTTTCGCTTATATCACCATGAGGCACAAACTTTGTAATTTAGGTTTTCTAGGGAATTGTTAAACACGAGACCAAGTAATAGAGGGGTAGCTCTTGATAGGTTTCGAGATAGCTTCGCTTTTTGCGTCTGATATTCCATAGTCTAGTGATGGTAAAGAATCATTGTTTTTTTTATTTTATATTTGTTGCCTTAACACCCTACATTCTAAAGGATTCATAAAATGACTGTGGTAGTTCCTTCATTTTTAAGGCATGTTCTTGCACAATGGGTCCATATCCCATACTGTTGACTATTGCAAGTATCCAAATTCCAAAGGTAGCATTGAAAGAGAAGTGTATGTATGTATGCATGAATGAAGAAAATTATAATGTAGGCTTAAAGTATCTCATTAAGACATGCAGAGAACTGGTCAAGTTTTCTGATTCAATTGTATTTTGTACCATTTCTTCGTGTTAAGGTTGGACTATAACATTATTTACTACTAAAATAAGTTAATGGCTAATGACAGGATCATCAGATGAGAATGTATTTTTGTAACGAATGCATTATCTGCTATGTTTTAAAGTAATTAAATACCTACTTTAAAATAAAGTAGTAATGTATAAAGATAATAAACACCGTGGCAGTAATTACTGAAAGCTTGATGACTAGATCGAAGGAAACCTGGTTTCACCATTCATTCAAGAGTCATTATCTTTATACAACCCAGACCCATTCAAAGAATCCTTCAGCAAGTTATAACTTCCTGAAACAACCTTTTTGGTTAATGATTTCCACGAAATGCAAAGACATCGCATAGGCCGTTTCCTGATGATAATCCATCATTTCCAAAGTCCTCACCACCAAAAACGTCAACACCGTCACCCAAGCCAACTATTCGTCCACAGTTTCGGTTGCAGTTGATGGACCAATTTGTGAAGAACCCCATAATCCATCTTGTTACCATGGTTACCATGGCCACTACAATGACTACACTTACTACTGTAAGCCTGCTGTCTACTCCTACAAGGCCCCAGATAGGTATTGCAGATCCTGCAGCACAAATTCCCGGTGATCCTGCAGCAGTGTTTGCTGTCCAACCTGCTGCCTTCGAGCCAATCCCTGCGATAGCTCTTTTAAGAGTAACTCTCCCAGTGAGGAGGACAAGCAATGCTCACTCTGCAAATTATGGTTCTAAAACTTTTTCAGAATCTTCCGCTGGAAGTTAAGGTTTGCCACTTACAATTTTTTCAGGTTAAAAGATCACCATTACCAGGAAGCACAGGTTCAGCATCAGTTCCCACCAATAAGATTCTCAATTCAGCAACCATCACAGACAGATTCGGGCCACCTACTTGTATTGTTTCTGAGATAAAGATACATCTAGCTAGACCCAGCAAAGGAGAGATCGAAGTACGTATAAGCAAAAGCAAACAAACTTTGTCTCCGGTTTCTGATTTACCCGACTCTTCTGGTCTTTATCACTTACGAGATTGGTCTGTTGTTTCCTTTATGGTTGGTCTTAACTCTCCTCTTCTCCGAAATTTCCCTTCCATTTATTCAGGCTTGGGCTAAGGAAGGTTAATGGAACGCCCATCTCACCTGCCTTCGTATATGGTTGTTCCACGCTGACAGTTTCAATAATATATATATATATATATATATATATATATATATATATATATATATATATATATATATATATATATATATTATTATATATGTATATAACCTAATATATAACCTGACGGACCTTTTGCTGAAGCTCTACCAACCTCTTCGAACATCTATATTTTTTCATATACTTGACAGGTAGCGAGAATTCAGACAGATGCAATATGGTCATGTATCATTACATGCCATTCTGGCGCGAAAGGCTTTTTTATAGCATCGTGAAACTTTTGTAGATCCACGGATGATATCTATGTAGTAGTACAGACAAAATCACAAAAGACCAAACACCACTTACCGAAAACATAACATGAAAAATATCACAGGAATTGTCATGGAGTCAGATTCTTCTCTTCGTCAGAGAATTTAAGTTCACTTATGAATTGTGTGAAAGATTCCTTTATCAAATCTTTGGTGATTTTAAGCTTATGGAGAATATAGGTGAAGGATGAATTAAAGGAGAGAGAGAGAGAGAGAGAGAGAGAGAGAGAGAGAGAGAGAGAGAGAGAGAGAGAGAGAGAGAGAGAGAGAGAGAGAGAGAGAGAGAGAGAGAGAACTGATTATTATAGAAAGTGATTGATTAAGAGGTGTAACGCCTGAAAACTCCCATCAGAGAATCGGAAAGATAAAAATGATAAAATTTTGCATAGAAAAACTTCCAAAGTCGCCAAGTATGTCCGAGTTACAGAATATACAGTACACGCTTTTGGCGTCTGTAGTAAATCGGACTAGCAATTACAAATAATTAGTTTTAGTTCTTCATCTTTCCACATCGAGCGTGTTCTTTGTAAAATTACATAGAACCTCTTTTCGGGACTTTAAAGGAGCATTTGTATAGAACCTTAAGATTCATTGATTATAATTAGAAGCAATTTATCTGGCCTTCTCACCTCCATTCAGTGGGAGGAGGTTGCAAGTCGTAGTCCAGGTGGGAGGCTGATTGAGATTAAACCGGCCTTATACAAAAAACCGAACGCTATTACCAAAAGTTTGCTTTGTCTGAAAGGGAAGAGGCGGCCTGGTGGGGACCTCTTGACTCTGATATTTAGCCCCAACGATAAGCTTCGCTTTCTTAAAATCCAGCAATGAAATATTTGTTTATTCCCGTCTGTATTGTATGTAATAGTGCTATATTTTTCATTGCGAGTAAAGTCCATGTACTCGTGTTGATAAAATAAAATCCCTTTGTTGAAACATTGCCTAAGCTTTATAAATATGAAAAGCAAATATTTTCCTTTCATTTCTGAAACGGGATAATTTGCATAACGTTCGGTAAATAAGATTGAAATATACTGTAGAAGTTCCTCGTGTCCTTTTGTGCTT
>NC_087208.1:89468565-89473565 GCF_015104395.2 Macrobrachium nipponense
AAAAGATGTCTTGTACCATTTACTCTTCACGTTTTTTCAACCAGAAGTGAAAAGACATCAAAGGAAAATGGATGACAACATTATTTAGGATGATTACTCACTTGGTCGCATTCCTAGTGAGGGAAGTTTGAACCTGCTGTGTAGTGTGGAGAATGAAACGTAGCTTAGTAATAAAGCCAAAGTTTTCATTTACCCTTAGTGGACGGATACCCTCTTATGAGTAGCAATAATATTATGCACATCGATTTGAAGGAATCCGGAGGGAAGAGTTTCCATTACATCAATAGCCCATCAATTAACTAACGGCAACTTTTAGACTGGCTGTTACAACCTCCCAGGTTGTAGTACAAGTTCTTTTTAGGTCTTTATATTTATAAAGATTGCAGTCAGTACATGTACCTCAGTGACAAGGAAGGACGGAAACAGAAACTCAAGAAAACTTAACACTATTTATTATAAACTCGAAAATGACTTAAATCAACCTTGTGAGATTAAACATACAAATACCTGGTTCTCGGGATCTCACAAGTAACCCTAAAGCTAATTCACTAAGCCCTAATCAAGAGAGAAAACATACTTAATGTATAACAAAGTAGATCCAAATAAGGCTAGCCAAAATAACCAATAACCTAATAATAATAATAGTAGATGAAAACAAGGTTAATATTCCTACCTACAACACAAAGCTAAGCAATGTGGAACTCAGTCCACTAAATATCAAACACAATCAAATGTGACAACGTATAAAATGTATAAATAATCAAAATTGGCAAAAATACACAATTTCACCTCAAGTGATGTACAAAAGATGGGGAGAATCCTGAGCCGTAATCAATCCACCCAACTGCTATCAAAAGGGCAAATACTGCACGCCAGGTACTGAAGGTCAACACATTGTCCCGAGAGAAGAGGAACAATAATACGTCTTACCTGGCGGCAGCCTCCCTACTTGTCACCAAACGAGTCAAGATGCTGTCACTCCCGTATAGCAGCTGGACGAGGATGACACGGCAAGTAAATCCAAATCCAATGCCGGGAAATAACGACGACACTGGTCCCGTAAAAATCCTCCGACGGGAACAAGGGGCAGAAACAGCGGTCGCAGATGACACAGCCTCTGCGAAGCTCCCCACAGCAGCGTGAAGATCGCAGGTGACAACAACACCTGCGGAGAACAGCCGTGATCCAAAGGCACACACGCACAAGAGACGTATATTTGCATCTGTCAAAATCCGTGAGGGAAATATCCAAATGTGTGGTCCGAAAGGGACAGGTTCTAAGTCGTCCTCCAAATAAACCAAAATGTAAATGCTGCGACGGGAAAACAGTCCTGGTGAGAGCTTGTCAAGACCGGTCCACCATGTCCACTCATCACCTTCCCCGTGTTTATTAACACTCGAAGCAAAAGAATAACAATCGTTAAAACGATAGCTCACTAATACACAAAGGAGGAGGAGGAGGAAGCGCAAAAACACTGACAAACAATCGTAAAGCCACTTAACTTACGGTAACACAAGACTAAACATACTCAGCAAAAATTTAACTTGAAAGTAAACAAGGCTGATATAAATCAACAAAAGAAGTAATAATAGTTTTACGTTAACCTAATACTGGCTAAAGTCAAGAAGCAGGCTGTTCGTGAGCCAGTTGTGATCTTGACTTCAAATAAGTAGTATGTTCTTATTATATATTTGCCGCATAAAGAAGAATCCCATTCTCTTATATATGCGCCTTTCTTTTTTGTGTATTTATGAAAATAATCAAGTCCATTTTTCGCCTGTATAAAATCGAATATTTGTTTGTAATCAACTATTTATTAAAATTCCTTTGCGTAATGTATACATTTGGTTATTACTTGGTTACTCTCGATGTAGCTTTGGTGTGGTAAATTTAAAGGTGACCTCAGACATTAAACAGAACATTTATGAAAGAGATAGCTGCCGTGGGAGTTAATGGTGATCATATATGTACCTGAAACGCCAAGTATATAATGAAATTTCATACGGCTTTGGAGTCTGAGACCTCTTGTTTGTTTCAAAAGACCACCTACGTAGAATAACGATGAGAAATGTAAATCTTTAAAAAAATCCACAAGACCTTTAGAAAAGAAGACTCGTGGTCAGAATAAATTTCTTCATTGTTGGGAAAAAAGGAAATCGAAATTTCAGACAATATTGTCTCAGCGTTGAAGTTCCAGGAGGTTTTGGGCATCAGGACAGACTAATATATGTTCCAGCCGTGGGTGAAAGAAGAACATCAGTCATTTCCCTCTGATACCATCTTCTCTGTAAATACAAGAAGCCATACAAACAATACCTATTGTTTTGGCAGCATTTGTTCTTCAAACGTTGTGAAAAAGAAGTTTAGACTCTAGAGTAACCCCTACTGTTGTTGAATTTTCACATCATCAAGTCTAATCTTTAACTAAACACAGATTTTCGTAAAAGGATCACTTAATCCTGTTAACTATCAAAGAAACGGCATCAAAAACATATATTTCTTGGTGGTTGTAATGCAGGCAACAGCTAAAATTCGCTTGTTTTTCTTTATACAGAATTTAGTCTCCAGGAATTACTGAAGTCGTTAGAAAGACGCCCTGTTTAGGCAAAAAAAAATATTTGTTTAGGGTAGTATTTTTTGCGTCTGTTGTAACAAAACTAAGGCTTGATAAAAAAAAACACCATGGTAGCTATAATAAAGATATGAAAAAGAATACGAATCTTATCTCGAACAGTAAGAATAGCAGTAATAATAACTATATAATTATTTTCTGTAAGTGAATCAATATCAACCATGGCTAACGGGCATCAGGCACAAGTCCTCTTAGCTGAAATGTATATTTCCACGACCTACTGATTAGTCTTGCATGAAAAAATAATTCGCAAACCTTCCCTAACGTTAACAAAAACATTACCATAAACACACATCTAAGTCGTGTCTTGTCCCAAAACATTAAAACTATTTCAGTTTATCCACATTGGAATTTCAAGAGTGATTTCTATTCCGAAACAAGTGTCCCAATCCCGAGTCTTGACTTCGTTGTATCCAGAATTCAGGTTTAAGGAATTTGATCTCCGTCTTTGCCCTTCCGACCCTCTTTCATTTGGATTCGTTTCCCTTTGTGACTCGCTCGTTTCCGCTTTCCCCTCTTGTCAGTGTTTGGTTTCTTCCTCAACCCTGGAAGCTTGTTTTACCCTCGGTCTTAGGACTAATGGAGCGTGAACTTGAGAAGTCTAAACGTAATTTAGATTTGTCTTTCGAGTTTTCCTTTTTATAAACGAAGTGATGTACGTATTATCATGTTCCGGTATACATACGTGTATGCAGACATGCATATTCTGTAAACAGCTTTTCTTTATTTCCAGCCTGATCCGTATAGCTAGTTTGCCTATGACGTCACAGCAGACGAGCACCTGATAATCAACCACCATCTTTTAGGTCAAGCATTGTAAACAAAGGAAGTATCAAATATCGATGTTATTCTGAGGAATCATGAACCATATCACGAAAAATGGCAAGCAAGGACAATTCACAAACACAAAATTGATTACATGGAATCTCTGGAGCCTGCAGTGCGTGAAAGATATCTAAAAGTAAACTGAAACTTGTAAATAACAAAGGGATAGTTGCCTTTGTTACATTGTGTGGAACTTTTAGAGATTGAGGCCATGGCATTTTTTCCACGATCTAAAAAAATTTCCTGTCTTGTCCTTCTGTGCATTTGGGACCTTGTGGTCAATTGTTTTAAAGTTGATTTTCTTTTTTAAGTTGTCCGTTGGCGCGACTCCGCCTTTCAGTTCACGTATTTTCTATGTGACCTGAGACCCTTCAAAGAAAGTCTGGGATTTCCGAGATAAAATTGATATGTCACATTTACTAAGTCGTCGAGGCCCTGGTCATTCTTTACTAAACATTAATCGTTATTAACAGTCTCTCACCCATATTTTACCTCTTCGGTAAATTGAAAACTAATTTCCAAATTGGAGAGGAAGAGCCGAAATAAATAAACTTTAAATATGAAAGCGAGAAATTGCTGTTATTAACGCGACATGCCCTCACTTGCTGAGGCGAATTTTACGATTAGCTGTAAGTCATAGCCCCTTGCCACGCCTGAAAATAATTTTCCTTTTATCCTTTCTTTCGTGTATGTTTCATTTACTTAGTCAGCGGACTCTGGTTTGCTTTGCATATTCCTTACTTTTATTTTAATATGGTCATAAGTGTCCAAAATATACCTGTTTAAATATTTTTTTCCAAATACCCCCGGAGATGACATCAGTTAACGAGACTTGGGAAATGTCAAAAATTTGTCATGGTTCTCTCGGGTGTTCCTTATAAAAGAATCAGTACCATAGAATAATAAGATGCACGGTAAATAAAGAAACGCGGGTGAACCAAATTCCCAACTTTAAATTTCAAGCCGTTGACGTAGTGAACCTTTAAAGAAATAATACAAGGTGTCCATAAAGTCCCAGTACCACTACCATGAATAAATACTCTTAATGGTACTGGGACTTTATGGACACCCTGTATATTTAACTCCTGCGAACTGTCAAGAGGACAAGGCATGTGACACGATGAACAAACCTATAAACAGAATAGAGAGAGACAGAGAGAGAGAGAGAGAAAGAGAGAGAGAGAGAGAGAGAGAGAGAGAGAGAGAGAGAGAGAAGACGCAATACTTAGTTAAATAGAGAGAGAGAGAGAGAGAGAGAGAGAGAGAGAGAGAGAGAAGACGCAATGCTTAGTCAAACCGTTCAAAAAGCGGCAGTCTCAAGGCACCCCCGAGAGTTATGGCTGCCCCATACTTTAATTAATTTATCCTGTCGTTACTCCAGAGGGGTTCCTGCGCCGAGAATGAAAAAGTGATTACTTTACGTCACTTCTTTTCGCTTCTAAGAGTCTGGTATCAGAAACCTTACCGTCACAAACCGGGAGCCCCCCTCCCCCCCCTTTGGACCGGTAAGGCTGACGAGAGAGAGAGAGAGAGAGAGAGAGAG
>NC_087208.1:89478565-89503565 GCF_015104395.2 Macrobrachium nipponense
GATGACTTTCGACTTGATAGTTCTAATACCATAAAGGCACTCTCGCATTAAATGTATAATTTGTCATCAATTAAAGAACTTTGATAGGTTACGATTTATTTGCCATCAGTTAAAGAGCTATGACAGGCCACAATTTGTCATTAATTAAAGAGCTTTGACAGGTTACGATTTGTTTGTCATCAGTTAAAGAGCTTTGACAGGCTACAATTTGTCATTAGTTAAAGAGCATTGATAGGTTACGATTTATTTGTCATCAGTTAAATAGCTTTGGCAGGCTACAAATTGTCATTAATTAAAGAGCTGGACCTCAAAGGTATCCTAGACCTTGCATGGAACAGACAGAGCAAATGCCAGTCCCCCAGACAGAACGTAGATATCCAAAGTTGGCTTCACAAGTATGAATGAGGGCTGACCATACCCTTCGAACTCACCCTCCCTCCCCTCACCATTTACTCTCTCCCCCTCTCACCTTTCGCTCTTCCCTCTCCCTCCCCCTTTCTGGTCTCTTCTTTTTTCTTTGAATGACCATGGTGCCAGTGGGCACAACTCCTTAACCTAGCCACTGGGAGGGGCATGCCAGCCCATCTCAGAGCCGGTCCCAAGCCCGGATAAATAGGGAGGGTAGGAGTCTCCTAAATGTCTGCCCAGTTATGTTGGATAATGTGTCTTAATTGAGGTATTTTCTGTCAAACATCGCTTGAGTAGTGCAGTATTGAAATAAATTAACCAGAAATTATAAAAGATAGAAACTCCTACGATTTCTCAATCTTTATTACAAATGAAATTTTTTATCTACTGCATTCTTAATAAAAGGTCGAGATTTGCCAACACAACACTCGAGTCCAGAAACTGCACCGGAGTCTTCGGGGATCTTCCCCTGAAGACGCCTCAGAAGTCCTTCAGTCTCCCGCTACATGACGTCATCACGAAAGAACTGGAGACTCGAGCTTGAGCCTTACACGATCCCGCAATAGAGGCGTTTATTCCAAAGTGGCTCCATCGCCCGGAGACCCTTTCCGGGATTCTTCGCAGCGCCTTAAAGGAGCCTTCTCCGCTACGTGTCTTATTTACAAACTAACATACAGGAAAGGATAACTCTAAGGTCACAGTTGAAAAAATGAATAATCATTGTGAATTACTGTTTGTTAGTGGACTTTACACACTTGTAATCTTACTTCTTTGTTTTGGCGCCGAACTTTGTGCTATCGGCGATTCTGGTTTTATATGGACAGCGTTGCTCGTAGCAGCGATGCTGGTATTATCTACTCATAACGGACAGGATTTCTCCGCTCGCAAAGACCGCAAAGAAGAAAGCAGAGGAACAGCGGAGCGCGACGGATTAGTCCCAATAAAAGTTCCACGGAAAAATAACCTTGAAGAACTGCAGAACGAGGACGAGAAGAATGCGGAAGTTAAACACGCAGGTCTCGAAGAGGCGCGGGATCCGGAAAGAAGAGAGACAGAGAGGAAAATAATAATCCTCGAATCTCATTTGGCCAAGAGGAAAACGGACTCCGACAGAACGCTCCGCAAACTGGATAACTTTTCAACCTGCCTGAACATTTTAGAGGCGCTGAAAGGAAAGCGATCCCTCGAGGAAGAACTGGCGAGGATAGGAGCTGCGTTTCAAGAACAGGACGAGGAAGTCAGTCGTCTGAAAAAGGTAATTAGTTCCTTTTCTACCTTTCCTTCCCTTTTCTCCCTTCTTTCTTCATCTCCTTCTCCTTCTGTCCTCCCCAGTCCTCCTACCTTTCCTTCCCTTTCCTCCCTCCTTTCTTCATATCCTTCTCCTTCTCTTTCCTCCTCTTTTCCTTCATTTCCTTCTCCTTCTCCTTCTGTCCTCCCTAATCTTCCTATCTCTCCTTCCCTTTTCTCCCTTCTTTCTTCATATCCTTCTCCTTCTCTTTCCTCCTCTTTTCCTTCATTTCCTTCTCCTCCTTCTGTCCTCCCTAATCTTCCTATCTCTCATTCCCTTTCCTCCCTCCTTTCTTCATATCCTTCTCCTTCTCTTTCCTCCCCTTCTCCTTCATTTCCTTCTCCTTCTCCTTCTGTCCCCCCTAATCTTCCTATCTCTCCTTCCCTTTCCTCCCTTCTTTCTTCATATCCTTCTCCTTCTCTTTCCCCCTTTCTCCCTTTTCCTTTCATTTCCTTCTCCTTCTCCTTCCCTGTCCTCCCTAAGTCTTTCCTTCTATCTCTCATTCCTTTCCTCCCCCTCCTTCTTCATATCCTTCTCCTTCTCTTTCCCTCCCCTTCTCGTTCTTCATTTTCGCTTTCCCTCTAACCTCTCCGTCCCCCTAATCTTCCTATCTCTCATTCCCTTTCCTCCCTCCTTTCTTCATATCCTTCTCCTTCTCTTTCCTCCTCTTTTCCTTCATTTCCTTCTCCTCCTTCTGTCCACCCTAATCTTCCTATCTCTCATTCCCTTTCCTCCCTCCTTTCTTCATATCCTTCTCCTTCTCTTTCCTCCTCTTTTCCTTCTTTCCTTTTCCTTCCTTGTCCTTCCCTTAATCTTCCCTATCTCTCCTTCTCTTTCCTCCCTCCTTCTTTCTTCTTATCCTCCTTCCTCCTTCTCCTCCCTCCCCCCTACTTTTCTTGCCTATCTTCTCATCCTTTCCTGCCTCCTTTTTCATATCCTTCTCCTTCTCTTTCCTCCCCCTTCTCCTTCATTTTCCCTCTCCTTCCTCCTTCCTGTCCACCTAAATTCTTCCTATCTCTCATTCCCTTTCTCCCTTCTTTTTCTTCATATCCTTCTCCTTTCTTTTCTCCTCTTTTCTTCTTTCCTTTCTTCCTCCCTCCTTCTGTCCACCCTAATCTTCCTATCTCTCATTCCCTTTCCTCCCTCCTTTCTTCATATCCTTTCCTTCTTCCTTCTTTGTCCCCTTCTCCTTCTTTCCTTCCTCTTTCCTCCTGCTCCCTTTCCTTTCCTTCCTTTTCCTTCATTTTCCTTCTCCTCGTTCTGTCCACCCTAATCCTTCCTATCCTTCTCATTTCCCTTTCCCCTTTCCCCCTTTCCTTCATTTATCCTTCTTCCTTCTCCTTCCTCCCCTTCTCTTCCTTTCCTTCCCTTCCCTTCTGTTCCCCCCTAACTCTTCCTATCTCTTCCTTCCCTTTCCTCCCTCCTTTCTTCATTATCCCTTTTCCTCCCTTCCTTCTTTTCCTCCCCTTCTCCTTCAATTTCACCTTCCTTCCTTCTCTTCTGTTCCCACCCTAATCTATCCTTTATCCGTCCTCATTCCTTTTCTCCCTTCTTTCTTCATATCCTTCTCCTTCTCTTTCCTCCTCTTTTCCTTCATTTCCTTCTCCTTCTCCTTCTGTCCTCCCTAATCTTCCTATCTCTCATTCCCTCCCTTTGCTCACTTCTCTTCTTTCCTCCCCATCTCTCCTTCTCTTTCCTCCTCTTTTCCTTCATTTCCTTCTCCTTTATTCCTTCTGTCTCCCAATCTTTCCTATCTCTCATTCCCTTTCCTCCCTCCTTTCTTCATATCCTTCTCCTTCTCTTTCCTCCCCTTTTCCTTCATTTCCTTCTCCTTCTCCTTCTGTCCTCCCTAATCTTCCTATCTCTCCTTCCCTTTCCTCCCTTCTTTCTTCATATCCTTCTCCTTCTCTTTCCTCCCCTTTTCCTTCATTTCCTTCTCCTTCTCCTTCTGTCCTCCCTAATCTTCCTATCTCTCATTCCCTTTCCTCCCTCCTTTCTTCATATCCTTCTCCTTCTCTTTCCTCCCCTTTTCCTTCATTTCCTTCTCCTTCTCCTTCTGTCCTCCCTAATCTTCCTATCTCTCATTCCCTTTCCTCCCTTCTTTCTTCATATCCTTCTTCTTTCTCCTTTTCCTCTCTTTTCCTTCATTTCCTTCTCTTCTCCCTTCTGTCCCCCCTAATCTTCCTATCTTCTCCTTCTCTCCCTTTCCCCTTTTCTCCAATCTTTCCTTCTCCTCTCCTTCCCTCCTTCCTATCTTCCCTTTTCCTTCATATCCTTCTCCTTCTCCTTTTGTCCCCCCCAATCCTCCTACCTATCCTTCCCTTCCCATTCCCTGGTCAGCAACCAACGAAATGAAAAGACAGATGAAGAAATTGAAACAAGACTACAGGACTTTCGAAAGACTCGTCTTCGAAATGGAAAGGAACGAGACTGAAGACTTGGAGGTCAGGCCCATTCGACTCCAAGTCAGGAAAGTCAGAGACAAACTTGAGAGATTAACACGTGGCTGCTGCTGTGGTAGTAGTGAAGGTGACGGACGAAGGGACCCTAAGGACCCCCATCGTCCTGTGCCTACTGCTCCTACGTCTTCTTCATCTTATTCTTCCTATGGTCCCCCTCCTTTTCGTACAGTCGATGAAGCGAGAAGAGAAATAGAGGAACTCGAAAGCGAGCAGAGAAGTTTGGAAGGACTTTTCTCTGAAATGGATGAAGAGGACGTGTTTGCCATTAAGTTTGCAGCGTTGCGTTATAAGTTATCATTGTTATTAAAAAAACTCAAAATAAAGAAGGAAGCAACTCCTGGTCCTTTAACCCCCAAACTGGAACCTGTAACGGATGAAAAATATAAAGAATTTTATTGTATCCCAGTGGACAAAAATTTTCAACTACCAAAGGGACCTGGAATCCCTGGACCTCGAATGGAACTTGGAAATGGTTTTAGACTTCGGATTCCTAGACCTTTATTGATATATCCTGGACCTGGCATGGAACCTAGACCTCAAATTCCAGGACCCCCAATGCAACCAATCCAAATGCCAGTACCTGTAATGGGACATGACATTGGTACTGGACCTATAATGCAACCAGGCCCTCCTAGACCCGAAATGGAACCTATAAGGAAACAAGACGCTCGTGGGATTCCCGGACCTGGATTCCTACCAGAACCTGGAGTTTTAATAAGACCTGGAATTGCTACTGGACCTACGATGCAACCAGGCCAACAGGAATATCCAATGGGATCAAGCCAAATGGGGTATCCTAGACCTGGCATGGGATTTGGACCTCAAGGGTCTCCTAGACCTAGCATGGAACAGACAAAGCAAATGCCAGTCCCCAATGCAGAACATAGACGTCCAAAGTTGGCTTCAGAAGTATGAATGAGAGCTGACCATATTGACTAGGGAAATCCACCTTCCACCTCACCCTCCCTCCCCTCACCCTTCACTCTCTCTCCCCCTCACCTTTCACTCTTCCCTCTCTCTCCCCCTTCCTGGTCTCTCCTTTTCTCTTTGAATGACCAGGGTGCCGGTGGGCACAACTCCTTAACCTAGCCACTGGGAGGGGCATGCCAGCCCATCTCAGAGCCGGTCCCAAGCCCGGGTAAATAGGGAGGGTAGGAGTCTCCTAAATGTCTGCCCAGTTATGTTGGATAATGTGTCTTAATTGAGGTTTTTTCTGTCAAACATCGCTTGAGTAGTGCAGTATTGAAATAAATTAACCAGAAATTATAAAATATAGAAACTCCTATGATGGCTCAATCTTTCTTTTTTGTGTTACTGTTATTATCATTATTGTTTTCTCTGAAAATAATATTAATAATAATAATAATAATAATAATAATAATAATAATAATAATAAATGGGGGGGTGGGGGGGAAGCCGCAGCAGGAGCACACAATTCCTCGCTCTTCCAATTGGCAGGGAACAGAATGACTCATCTGGGAGAGTCTGGCTGACCAGCATAGTTGCTGAGTGATTGGTTCCCGGGAATTTTGGTAATGGGGTATGCTACCTAAAGTAGCGGGCAGCTGAATTGCTGCCCTAGACACTCATTACCATTCTCTTGAAGTTCCCCTTAAGACCAAAACTCCTGATCACCAACCGATCAGCGACTTTGTTGGCCAGCTTTGATATCCAACGAAAAATTGCTAACAATTTTGTAAGCCAGCTTGTGGGTGTAAATACAGGATAGAGGCGTCCTTGGCTTCATCCTCCTTTTGAGCATGGTAGAAACACTACCGAAACGTCAGAGTAGAATGAATTTTGGAAAGCTGCTGTATGATTTACCTGCCGCTACAAAGAAACTCATTTGAGAGATGAAGAAACTACAATACAAATTAAACGGGATCCTGGCACCCATCCTGTTCAATGAAGTTTGCAATAGACTCTACTTCCGAGATATCATTATCATGTGACGTCTCTTCAAGTAAGCTTTACTTTGATTTTATAATAATAATAATAATAATAATAATAATAATAATAATAATAATAATAATAATAATGAACTCATTTTGGAGTTAGGTTATTTATCTTCAAACAAAACGTGAAGTCTAAAATGAAAAGGCTAATAAACTGATAGAAATCTTTCACCCTATCTATAGGCAGTCGTCGAGTAAGATTCTTTTATAACACAAGATGATTACGTGTTCTATTCAATTCTAATGAAAAGAAAGGGAAACTGCAATTTTATTACAGCGAAACGCCCACAAATACATACATACATAAAGACAGACGTGGTTACATTCTGGTAGGGATCGTCTGTTTTTCTTAATACTGACTTCTAGGTGTCATGCCTTCTACACACACACACATACACACACACACAAGATAGATAGATAGTATGTAAGAGAAACAATTCGTGCACGCATATGTATAGTTGTTGTGTGTGTGTGGGTATTTGTTTGTGTTTGTGTAGAAGGCATGATACGTGGACGTCAGTATTAAGAAAAACAGACGATCCCTACCAGAATGTAACTGATTAGATAAGTTCACAAAAGTTAAAATGCATTTAAATGTATTTGGTCGACAGCTGCATATGTGTCTAGTATATCTTTATGTATGTATGTATTTGTGGGAGTTTCGCTGTAATAAAATTGCAGTTTCCCATTTTTCTCATTAGAATAGAATAGACTGGGTAATCATCTTGTGTTATAAAAGAATCTTACTCGACGACTGCCTATAGATAGTGTGAAGGATTTTTATCAGTTTATTAGCTCTTTATTTTAGTCTTTACATTTTGTTTGAAGATAAATAACCCAACTCCAAAATGAGTTCATTATAGTGCAACTGCTTTTGTTGAGCAGAAGTCTGGTAAGAGTAGTTATGTAGGAAATATATTAGCTAGGAAACTCTACTACTATCTATTTCAAGGCCCATGACACCCTCCTTTTTTTATATAACTAATGAACTAGGCTTCTGATTAATGTGAAACCGAAACCACCAGAGTTTGAGACACCGACCTAATTAAGAAAAATGTATTCAAGCATCTACTCTGCATTTTTGTCTTACTTTATATCGAGAAATGTCATCTCAATTTTGTGGCATAGTGAGAACGGAAATTAAGACCTGGCAACTAGGCGCAGAAAGACGTGTGTCGACCATGACGTGTGGCCTCGTGACGTTACACCTGCCACGCCCCCGTTTCTGTATGGTTATGAAATAATATATAATTTGTAGTAAATTATACTGTTCTTTAATGGAATCTAAAATACTGATTGGTTATTATGTTTGAATAAACTCATTTTTAGCTTCACTTGTGTTTATTATTTAATTAATATGCAATTCTTACGAAAAAGAAGACAGAAAATAAAAATCTCGGATGGCAGTCAGAGACTCAGAGAGGTGATCGTGTTAGGGAAGGTACACGTCTGTTAGATACAGGCATTGACAAGGGCTCCTGCTGACACCTTGCTTACTGCCTACTATTGATATTTTATTTCATGTCTAGAATGCTTCACCATTGTCCACAAGGTTGTCGTAATAGTTTTGTGTTGCGACTCTTAACATACTACAAGAGGGAAGAAGACAATAATAAACTGAAGACTGGATTGAATAGGTTGGTATCATGTCATGTTTAATGGCGTACCATCACGGACATGTAAAGTTGAATATTATGCATTATCAGATTCTCTCTCTCTCTCTCTCTATATATATATATATATATATATATATATATATATATATATATATATATATATAAATATATATATATATGTGTGTGTGTGTGTGTGTGGGTGTGTGTGTATATATATATATATATATATATATATATTATATATATATATATATATATATAGTATATATATATGTATGGTATAATATATATATATATATATATATATATAATATATATATATATATATATATATACGTACATATCGAAATCCCATCTTGTGAAATACTCTCCAAAACAAAGTTTCCGATGTGCCTTCAGGTAATATTCCTTCCTTCTTGAGTTCTCTTGGCAGAGTAGTAATTGTAAAGGTATCCTTTGACAAGAACTTGCTGTGAACATATCGACGAATTGTACCGATGGTAAAAGAGTCGAACACATCTTCAGCTGGCTGTGTGGAATGAGACTGTAACTCGAATTGATGATAGAGGGCGGTGCTAATGGTGATGGCGACGGAGCTCTTGATGGCGATGGAGCTCTTGATAGTGCTGGCGATGAGGGTGGTGATGGTAATGGGACTGTGATGGTGGTGGAGTTGGTTGTCCTGCTATTGGCCGTGAATGTATGGTACGCCTGAACATCTGACGAACGGCATTCCTTGTCATATCCGTGACATCAGCAACTCGGTCATACGGTCTCTTTGGGTAAAAAATATATAAAGAGATAAAGAGAGAGGTTTTTCGATAGATAATTACACGAGGACAAATATTTTTTTACCCAAACAGACCGTATGACCGAGTTGCTGATGTCACGGATATGACAAGGAATGCCGTTCGTCAGATGTTCAGGCGCACCATAAATTCACGGCCAATAGCAGGACAACCAACTCCACCACCATCACAGTCCCAATTACCATCACCACCCTCATCGCCAGCACTATCAAGAGCTCCCATCGCCATCAAGAGCTCCGTCGCCATCACCATTACCACCGGACCTCAATCAGATTCAGTACAGTCTCATTCCACACAGCCAGCTGAAGATGTGTTCGACTCTTTACCATCGGTACAATTCGTCGATATGTTCACAGCAAGTTCTTCTTGTCAAAGGATACCTTTACAATTACTACTCTGCCAAGAGAACTCAAGAAGGAAGGAATATTACCTGAAGGCACATCGGAAACTTTGTTTTGGAGAGTATTTCACAAGATGGGATTTCGATATATACGTATATATATATACTATATATTATATTATAGATCTATAAACATTAAAACATAAATACGATTGAATCGTTATATATATAAGTGATATATATATATATATATATTAATATATAACTAGTATATGTATAATACATACATATATAATAGAGATACTATATATAAGTATATAATATATATATATATATATATATAAAGAGAGCAGAGAGAGAGAACTCGGATAATATGCATAATATTCAACTATACATGTCCGTGATGGTACGCCATTAAACATGACATGATACCAACCTATTCAATCCAGTCTTCAGTTTATTATTGTCTTCTTCCCTCTTGTAGTATGTTAAGAGTCACAACACAAAAGTATTACGACAACCTTGTGGACAATGGTGAAGCTTCTAGACATGAAATAAAATATCAATAGTAGGCAGTAAGCAAGGTGTCAGCAGGAGCCCTTGTCAATGCCTGTATCTAACAGACGTGTACCTTCCCTAACACGATCACCTCTCTGAGTCTCTGACTGCCATCCGAGATTTTTATTTTCTGTCTTCTTTTTCGTAAGAATTACATATTAACTAAATAATAAACACAAGTGAAGCTAAAAATGAGTTTATTCAAACGTAATAACTAATCAGTATTTTAGATTCCATTGAAGAACAGTATAATTCACTGCAACTTATATATTATTTGATAACCATACACAAATGGGGAAGTGGCAGGTGTAAACGTCACGGGGCCACACGTCATGGTCGACACGCGTCTTTCTGCGCCTAGTTGCCAGGTCTTAATTTCCGTTCTCACCATGCCACAAAATTGAGATGACATTTCTCGATATAAAGTAAGACAATAGTGCGGAGTAGATGCTTGAATCCATTTTTTTAATTAGGTCGGTGTCTCAAACACTGGTGGTTTCGGTTTCACATTAATCAGAAGCCTAGTTCATTAGTTATATTAAAAAAGGAGGGTGTCATGGGCCTTGAAATAGTTAGTAGTAGAGTTTTTAGTAGATGAAGGCGAAAGAGAAGTAGAAGAGAAATGCAAACCAGGATGTTTGCGATACGACACTCGTAAAATGCAGAAAAGGGACTGAGTGAGACATAACAAAAATCAATGATGAAAACTGTTAGATGTAAACTTTGACCCGGGAGCAATGAATAACAAGCCGGTAGTGCTAGCTCAACGCTAATCACAGCATACGCCCTGACTTGTTAGATGTCGTCACCGGAAGTGGTAGGCGTTAAAGATTACCCAATTATGAAGAATTAGGGTGGTCTTAAAAGAAATCCAGAAGAAGAAGAGGCGGAGCCAGAAATTAGAAATTGGTAGAGTTCAGTTGGAACGATGGAAAGAATCAGTTAGCTACTCAATTCTGGACGCATAACTTCTGTCGGTTTAAACTCCGTTTATCCTGTGTCATTAAGACTTGTGTGATAGGGAAGTGAGATTGTGTGTTACAATAATAATCAAGAAAAAAAAGTGGTGTTTAACTTGCCCAGAATTCTAAAGGAAACTGAACTCGCCTATTTTCTCTACGTGATTTGCCTCCTGAGAGATCAACCGAGAAGATCGAGAATCGGCCAGTATGAAGAAACAGTAGTCCAGAAGAACAGAGAAGTATTAGAATTATAAGTTCCTAAGAGAGATAGAAACTCAACGCTGTGTAGATAAAGAGTACCCCCATATAACTTATAACAAATAACCAAAATTAAACGGGAACGAAGAACATCGAACACTTTGAGGTTTTCCTTCTGTTACACCTTTCATACCTATTCCTGTCAATTTCTGTTTCAGCGCTGAATGACCTCGTAGGTCCCAGTACTTGGCCTTTGGCCTAAATTTTATGTTCAACTCGACTTACAGTATGACAAGCGGGAGTATTATACTTACAAATGCTATAAACTTCCTCTGTAATAAATGTGTTTCACACAGATTCCTAGACGAATCAAGAGTGAATTCGTGATGTTTTAGAAAATGCTGATACTGGAGGCATTGACTTTGTGTAAAGACAATGCTGATACCATACTAATACCCTAATGAATGACGTACCTACAAAAAAAAAAAAAAAAAAAAAATCTGAGATCAGGGCCGTGATTGGTATGGTCTTGGCCTGCCACCGCGAGTTCGATTATCGAGCATTCCATTGAGGTGTGAGAGATGTGTATTTTTGGTGACAGAACTTCACTTTCGACGTGGTTCAGAAGTCACGTATAAAGCCGTTGGTCCCGTTGCTGAATAACCGTAACTGGTTCCATTCAACGTAAAAACAATATATTAAACCGGAAATGATGACGCGGACAGATACAACCAGAAACAAAATAATGCAAACTTGCAGAATGTACGAAACCATCCCGAATTCTGCAATCAGCTAATTATTTTCAATGTTATATTTCAGTCATTCTAGATGTTGTGATTTTGGAAGAAGTTATTCTATCTTGTTAGAAACAGTTATAGTAGCCTGCTTTGGCTGATTCTGTAGTTGTGAAATGGAAATGTGAAATATGGGTCTAAATAGCACCATGTGAACCACTCTTCTATATATATATATATATATATATATATATATATATATATATATATATATATATATATATATATATATATATATATAGTATATTATATATATATATATATATATATATATATATATATATATCATATATATATATATATATATAGTATATGAATATATATTATATATATATATATTATATATATATATATATATATATATATATTGAATATATATATATATATATATATATATATATATATATATATATATATATGATATATATATATAAATACATGATATATTATATATTGCTACTTTCAAAGCTCATATATATCCCCTCTTAGACTGTGTAAAATGTTATGTAGAATTTTGGCAACATTTTTTTCAGATTCCTAGCTAGCTTAGAATTAGGATGTTTTAAATGTGTGTTCAGATTTCGCCATAACATAATGTAAAAGAATATATAACGTAGTATGAAAAGAGAGAGAGAATATCTTTGTCCGTTTAAAGCTAGGATTGTTTCCATATTATGTCAACGCCTTGCGATTAAAGACCTTGAGTCTTCGATGTGTTTTGGGATTTCTGTCATCACTTCTGATAGTGACTTTTGCTCGACTTCTGTCTTGATCGGGTCGTGTCTATGTTGAGCAGAATGGTTTCATACGCGTTCGTCTTTGTCAAAACCACGTGCAGATTTCACAGTTCATCTGTAAAGTTGCGTCACTTTTTGAAGCTTCTAGAATTTGTTAGGAGTGAAACAACAGTTATCCACTGCCTATCATCCAGAGACTCAAGGTGCCTTAGAAAGGTTCCACCAGACATTGAAAAGTATGCTGACAAAGTATTGTTCTGAGTCAGGAAGAGAATGGGATGTTGGGTTACCATTAATGTTGTTTGAAGTTAGGAGTGTTTATCAAGAAAGTATGGGATGTTCACCTAATGAAATGATTTTTGGTAGAGAAGTTAGAGGACCGTTGAAGATTCTTGCAAAAAAGTGGGAAGAAAATCAAGAGGAAAGCCAAGGTGAATACGTGAAGAACTTAAGGAAAAGGTTGAAAGAGATTAGAAAATTCTCTTTAGAAAATCTGAAAGTGAGCCAAGAAAAAATAAAAAGGAGATATGATGCTAAGACTAAGCTAAGAAGTTTTAGTGTTGGTCAACAAGTGTTAGTGTTCTTACCTGTCACGAGATTTCCCCTCACTAATAACTTTCAAGGTCCTTACAAGATAATTCAGAAGTTAAGTGATAGAACTTATATGATTGAAACACCAGAAAGAAGAAGACGACAAAGGAAGATACATGTGAACCTCTTGAAACCTTATTTCTCAGAAACTAAAACTGAAACTGTGTCAGTAACCCAAACAACTTTATCTACAGAAGACGATGATGGCTACGAATTTGGAGCTTAAAGAAAGATGAATAATTCTTCAATATTGGAAAATTTGAAGGAGAAGTTGAAACATCTGAGTGTTGAACAAGATGAAGACTTAAGTGAAGTAATTAGAAGTTTCCCAAAAATTTTTGCAGATGTGCCTAACCGTACTTATCTGATCAAGCATGAGATCAAGATTCAAGAAGATGGAAAACCTTTCAAGCAAAGACCCTATCGCTTATCACTGTATCATCGAGATGTTTTGAAGAAGGAAGTTGAGTATTTGCTGCAACATGGATTAGCAGAACCCAGTTCAAGTCACTTCAGTTCTCTATGTGTGTTAGTGAAGAAACCAGATGATTCATTTAGAATGTGTACTGATTATAGGAAACTGAATTCTATCAGTGTGGCTGACAATTATCCTTTGCCTCTTATAGAACAGTTACTTGATAATATTGGGCAAGCCAAGTTTGTTTACAAGATAGACTTGTTGAAAGGATATTATCAAATTCCCTTAGATGAGAATGCGAAGTTGCTGTCAGCTTTTATTACTCTTTTTGGACTGTATCAGTATACTGTTCTGCCGTTTGGTCTGATGAATGCACCTGTAACATTTCAAAGAGTGATGGATCAACTGCTAGGATCGATAGAAGGAGTAGGTGTATCCTGGATGACATAATGATTTACTCTACAACATGGGAAGAACATCTGAAGATTCTGAGGAAAGTGTTCAAGAAACTACAAGAAACAGGACTAACAGTCAACCTAGAGAGAGTGAGTTTGGAAAGGCAACTGTGCAGTATCTTGGGTTTGAAGTTGGGAAAGGCCTTCTTGCTCCAGTAAATGCTAATGTAGAAGGTATCTGTAAGGATACCCCACCTACTACCAGGAAACAGCTACAGAGATTTTTAGGCATGGCTGGATTCTATCGTCGTTTCTGCCCAAATTTCTCAGCCATAGTAGCTCCCTTGACAGACTTAACTAGTCCCAAAACTAAGTTTGTTTGGACTACAGTGTGTCAAGAATCCTTTGAAAAGGTAAAAGCCATTTTAACTTCAAGACCAGTACTTCAAGCTCCAGACTTTAACAAGAAATTTGTGATACAAGTTGATGCTTCTGACTGTGGCATTGGAGCTGATCTACTTCAAAAAGATGAAAATAATATCTACCATCCTGTGTGCTTCATGTCTTCAAAATTGAAAAAACATCAGAAAGTATACTCGACAATCGAGAAGGAAACTTTAGCTTTAATCACAGCATTGAAAAAGTTTGAAGTGTATGTGAATAGACCTAGGAATGAAGAAATTTTAGTGTTGTCTGATCACAATCCACTATCATTTATCGAGAGAATGAAAAACCATAATCAAAGACTGACCAGGTGGTCTTTGTGCTTGCAACAGTATAACTTGAGAGTGCAGCACATTAGTGACAAAAACAATGTAGTTGCTTATTATTTATCTCGCTGCAAATCGTTGGATTCAACACCGTGATAAACAATCTGCTGGGGGGAGGTATATTATATATTGCTACCTTCAAAATGCATATATCCCCTCTTAGACTGTATAAAATGTTATGCAGAATTTTGGCAACATTTTTTTCAGATTCCTAGCTAGCTTAGAATTAGGATGTTTTAAATGTGTGTTCAGATTTCGCATAACATAATGTAAAAGAATATATAACGTAGTATGAAAAGAGAGAGAGAATATCTTTGTCCATTTAAAGCTAGGATTGTTTCCATATTATGTCAACGCCTTGCGATTAAAGACCTTGAGTCTTCGATGTGTTTTGGGATTTCTGTCATCACTTCTGATAGTGACTTTTGCTCGACTTCTGTCTTGATCGGGTCGTGTCTATGTTGAGCAGAATGGTTTCATACGCGTTCGTCTTTGTCAAAACCACGTGCAGATTTCACAGTTCATCTGTAAAGTTGCGTCACTTTTTGAAGCTTCTAGAATTTGTTAGGAGTGAAACAACAGTTATCCACTGCCTATCATCCAGAGACTCAAGGTGCCTTAGAAAGGTTCCACCAGACATTGAAAAGTATGCTGACAAAGTATTGTTCTGAGTCAGGAAGAGAATGGGATGTTGGGTTACCATTAATGTTGTTTGAAGTTAGGAGTGTTTATCAAGAAAGTATGGGATGTTCACCTAATGAAATGATTTTTGGTAGAGAAGTTAGAGGACCGTTGAAGATTCTTGCAAAAAAGTGGGAAGAAAATCAAGAGGAAAGCCAAGGTGAATACGTGAAGAACTTAAGGAAAAGGTTGAAAGAGATTAGAAAATTCTCTTTCGAAAATCTGAAAGTGAGCCAAGAAAAAATAAAAAGGAGATATGATGCTAAGACTAAGCTAAGAAGTTTTAGTGTTGGTCAACAAGTGTTAGTGTTCTTACCTGTCACGAGATTTCCCCTCACTAATAACTTTCAAGGTCCTTACAAGATAATTCAGAAGTTAAGTGATAGAACTTATATGATTGAAACACCAGAAAGAAGAAGACGACAAAGGAAGATACATGTGAACCTCTTGAAACCTTATTTCTCAGAAACTAAAACTGAAACTGTGTCAGTAACCCAAACAACTTTATCTACAGAAGACGATGATGGCTACGAATTTGGAGCTTAAAGAAAGATGAATAATTCTTCAATATTGGAAAATTTGAAGGAGAAGTTGAAACATCTGAGTGTTGAACAAGATGAAGACTTAAGTGAAGTAATTAGAAGTTTCCCAAAAATTTTTGCAGATGTGCCTAACCGTACTTATCTGATCAAGCATGAGATCAAGATTCAAGAAGATGGAAAACCTTTCAAGCAAAGACCCTATCGCTTATCACTGTATCATCGAGATGTTTTGAAGAAGGAAGTTGAGTATTTGCTGCAACATGGATTAGCAGAACCCAGTTCAAGTCACTTCAGTTCTCTATGTGTGTTAGTGAAGAAACCAGATGATTCATTTAGAATGTGTACTGATTATAGGAAACTGAATTCTATCAGTGTGGCTGACAATTATCCTTTGCCTCTTATAGAACAGTTACTTGATAATATTGGGCAAGCCAAGTTTGTTTACAAGATAGACTTGTTGAAAGGATATTATCAAATTCCCTTAGATGAGAATGCGAAGTTGCTGTCAGCTTTTATTACTCTTTTTGGACTGTATCAGTATACTGTTCTGCCGTTTGGTCTGATGAATGCACCTGTAACATTTCAAAGAGTGATGGATCAACTGCTAGGATCGATAGAAGGAGTAGGTGTATCCTGGATGACATAATGATTTACTCTACAACATGGGAAGAACATCTGAAGATTCTGAGGAAAGTGTTCAAGAAACTACAAGAAACAGGACTAACAGTCAACCTAGAGAGAGTGAGTTTGGAAAGGCAACTGTGCAGTATCTTGGGTTTGAAGTTGGGAAAGGCCTTCTTGCTCCAGTAAATGCTAATGTAGAAGGTATCTGTAAGGATACCCCACCTACTACCAGGAAACAGCTACAGAGATTTTTAGGCATGGCTGGATTCTATCGTCGTTTCTGCCCAAATTTCTCAGCCATAGTAGCTCCCTTGACAGACTTAACTAGTCCCAAAACTAAGTTTGTTTGGACTACAGTGTGTCAAGAATCCTTTGAAAAGGTAAAAGCCATTTTAACTTCAAGACCAGTACTTCAAGCTCCAGACTTTAACAAGAAATTTGTGATACAAGTTGATGCTTCTGACTGTGGCATTGGAGCTGATCTACTTCAAAAAGATGAAAATAATATCTACCATCCTGTGTGCTTCATGTCTTCAAAATTGAAAAAACATCAGAAAGTATACTCGACAATCGAGAAGGAAACTTTAGCTTTAATCACAGCATTGAAAAAGTTTGAAGTGTATGTGAATAGACCTAGGAATGAAGAAATTTTAGTGTTGTCTGATCACAATCCACTATCATTTATCGAGAGAATGAAAAACCATAATCAAAGACTGACCAGGTGGTCTTTGTGCTTGCAACAGTATAACTTGAGAGTGCAGCACATTAGTGACAAAAACAATGTAGTTGCTTATTATTTATCTCGCTGCAAATCGTTGGATTCAACACCGTGATAAACAATCTGCTGGGGGGAGGTATATTATATATTGCTACCTTCAAAATGCATATATCCCCTCTTAGACTGTATAAAATGTTATGCAGAATTTTGGCAACATTTTTTTCAGATTCCTAGCTAGCTTAGAATTAGGATGTTTTAAATGTGTGTTCAGATTTCGCATAACATAATGTAAAAGAATATATAACGTAGTATGAAAAGAGAGAGAGAATATCTTTGTCCATTTAAAGCTAGGATTGTTTCCATATTATGTCAACGCCTTGCGATTAAAGACCTTGAGTCTTCGATGTGTTTTGGGATTTCTGTCATCACTTCTGATAGTGACTTTTGCTCGACTTCTGTCTTGATCGGGTCGTGTCTATGTTGAGCAGAATGGTTTCATACGCGTTCGTCTTTGTCAAAACCACGTGCAGATTTCACAGTTCATCTGTAAAGTTGCGTCACTTTTTGAAGCTTCTAGAATTTGTTAGGAGTGAAACAACAGTTATCCACTGCCTATCATCCAGAGACTCAAGGTGCCTTAGAAAGGTTCCACCAGACATTGAAAAGTATGCTGACAAAGTATTGTTCTGAGTCAGGAAGAGAATGGGATGTTGGGTTACCATTAATGTTGTTTGAAGTTAGGAGTGCTTATCAAGAAAGTATGGGATGTTCACCTAATGAAATGATTTTTGGTAGAGAAGTTAGAGGACCGTTGAAGATTCTTGCAAAAAAGTGGGAAGAAAATCAAGAGGAAAGCCAAGGTGAATATGTGAAGAACTTAAGGAAAAGGTTGAAAGAGATTAGAAAATTCTCTTTCGAAAATCTGAAAGTGAGCCAAGAAAAAATAAAAAGGAGATATGATGCTAAGACTAAGCTAAGAAGTTTTAGTGTTGGTCAACAAGTGTTAGTGTTCTTACCTGTCACGAGATTTCCCCTCACTAATAACTTTCAAGGTCCTTACAAGATAATTCAGAAGTTAAGTGATAGAACTTATATGATTGAAACACCAGAAAGAAGAAGACGACAAAGGAAGATACATGTGAACCTCTTGAAACCTTATTTCTCAGAAACTAAAACTGAAACTGTGTCAGTAACCCAAACAACTTTATCTACAGAAGACGATGATGGCTACGAATTTGGAGCTTAAAGAAAGATGAATAATTCTTCAATATTGGAAAATTTGAAGGAGAAGTTGAAACATCTGAGTGTTGAACAAGATGAAGACTTAAGTGAAGTAATTAGAAGTTTCCCAAAAATTTTTGCAGATGTGCCTAACCGTACTTATCTGATCAAGCATGAGATCAAGATTCAAGAAGATGGAAAACCTTTCAAGCAAAGACCCTATCGCTTATCACTGTATCATCGAGATGTTTTGAAGAAGGAAGTTGAGTATTTGCTGCAACATGGATTAGCAGAACCCAGTTCAAGTCACTTCAGTTCTCTATGTGTGTTAGTGAAGAAACCAGATGATTCATTTAGAATGTGTACTGATTATAGGAAACTGAATTCTATCAGTGTGGCTGACAATTATCCTTTGCCTCTTATAGAACAGTTACTTGATAATATTGGGCAAGCCAAGTTTGTTTCCAAGATAGACTTGTTGAAAGGATATTATCAAATTCCCTTAGATGAGAATGCGAAGTTGCTGTCAGCTTTTATTACTCTTTTTGGACTGTATCAGTATACTGTTCTGCCGTTTGGTCTGATGAATGCACCTGTAACATTTCAAAGAGTGATGGATCAACTGCTAGGATCGATAGAAGGAGTAGGTGTATCCTGGATGACATAATGATTTACTCTACAACATGGGAAGAACATCTGAAGATTCTGAGGAAAGTGTTCAAGAAACTACAAGAAACAGGACTAACAGTCAACCTAGAGAGAGTGAGTTTGGAAAGGCAACTGTGCAGTATCTTGGGTTTGAAGTTGGGAAAGGCCTTCTTGCTCCAGTAAATGCTAATGTAGAAGGTATCTGTAAGGATACCCCACCTACTACCAGGAAACAGCTACAGAGATTTTTAGGCATGGCTGGATTCTATCGTCGTTTCTGCCCAAATTTCTCAGCCATAGTAGCTCCCTTGACAGACTTAACTAGTCCCAAAACTAAGTTTGTTTGGACTACAGTGTGTCAAGAATCCTTTGAAAAGGTAAAAGCCATTTTAACTTCAAGACCAGTACTTCAAGCTCCAGACTTTAACAAGAAATTTGTGATACAAGTTGATGCTTCTGACTGTGGCATTGGAGCTGATCTACTTCAAAAAGATGAAAATAATATCTACCATCCTGTGTGCTTCATGTCTTCAAAATTGAAAAAACATCAGAAAGTATACTCGACAATCGAGAAGGAAAACTTTAGCTTTAATCACAGCATTGAAAAAGTTTGAAGTGTATGTGAATAGACCTAGGAATGAAGAAATTTTAGTGTTGTCTGATCACAATCCACTATCATTTATCGAGAGAATGAAAAACCATAATCAAAGACTGACCAGGTGGTCTTTGTGCTTGCAACAGTATAACTTGAGAGTGCAGCACATTAGTGACAAAAACAATGTAGTTGCTGATTATTTATCTCGCTGGCAAAATCGTTGGATTCAACCAACCGTGAAAATAAACAATCTGCTGGGGGGTGGAGGCTAATTGTTATATATTGCTACCTTTCAAAATGCATATCTCCCCTCTTTAGACTGTATAAAAGATGTTATGCAGAATTTTGGGCAAGCATTTTTTTCAGATTCCTAGCTAGCTCTTTAGAATTAGGATGTTTTTAAATGTGTGTTTCAGATTTCGCATAACATAATGGTAAAAGAAATATAAATAACGTAGTCTGAAAAGATAGAGAGAATATCTTTGTCCGTTTGGAAGCTAGGAAATTTTTGTTTCCCTATTATGTCCAACGCCTTGCGCTTATCGACCATCGAGTCTTTCACTGATGTTTTGGGATTTCTTCTGTCATCAACGTTCTCTGATCGCTGAAGTGACTTTCGCTCGTCTTGCAGTCTTGATCGGGTCGTTTTGTCTTTTTTTGAGTCAGAAATTGTTTCCATTACGCGTTCGCTTTGTCAAAACCGCCCGTGGCAAATTTCACAGTTGCGTCTGTAAAGTTGTCATCACTTTTCGAAGTCTTCTAGAAAGAATTTATTGCCCAAAAAGACGTTTTGTTGCTCAAAAAAAAATTCTTCCCCCACCCCCCCCCCAACCCCCCCCCCCCCCACCCCCCCACTGTCCCAGCTTCTCGTAAAGAAGAAGTTTTTCATTGGTATCTTGGAAACCCGGGGCTTCCGATTCAGACATCTCCGCTCCTCTCTCTCTCTTCTCCCTCCCCTGCCTCTCCATAATTGATACCTAACGTATCTTAAAATGGTTCAACTCATAAATTGTAGATTTCAGATTTGGATATTTCTTAGAGTTTGTATTCAGGTATTATTTAGTTTTTGTTGGGGAATCTGCCAAAATTGTGTGTAACTGGCTCCTGTTTTTGTGAGTGTTGAAAAAAAGCTGCCAGCAAAGAAAGAAAAATTGGTGTATACCAAGAACGGTAAAAGAAGTTTTGTTATATTTTTATTAGTTGTAACTAATATCTGATTGGTTGCATTATTTAGGTGAATTTTAACAGAAAACTGTAAACCCTAATAACTAATATCTAATGGTTATGAATGGTTTTGGTTAAAAAACCTAATAACTAATTGGTTTACTATGGGTTTTGAGAGAAGAACTAAGTAACTAATTCGTTTTACAATGGTTGTTGAGTGGAAACTTTTATTTACATTTTTTTAACACTTTGCGAAATTTTTGGTTTGTTTGTTTCAGTTTTTAATTGATTTTTATGGTTTGTGCATTTGGGTTTATATTTTCCATTTTCTTATTGAAGTGTGTCTTTTGTTTTTATATTCTGTTGTGAATTAATACTTTTCTGCAATTTTGGTATTTTTACCCACATTTTTGCTTGTGTTTTCCATTTGCATTTCACAATTTTAATTACCTGGGTAGTTATTTTCATTACTTAATCGTTGCCACATTTAGTTAAATTTAACACTTATGGATTAATTTTGCATTTTTACTTAGAATTCTTTTCAAGTTTTATTATTGTTTAGTCACGTTGAGGACCTTGTGAATTAATTTCCAAATTTTCAATTATTGCCTAACACTGGAATTTTGATTGAATTGTAATTTTCTTTAATTTTGTGGTAAATTAATTTTATTTTTTGATTTAATTAAACCTTAATTGATTCAAGAGTTAATTAAAACATTTGCGTTTGTTTTGTTCCAGGGGTAACAGTAATTTTGCCCTGATAATGGTGAATTTCTACTTTATAAACTTTTTGGAATTTAGAATTTAAATTTTTGTAAATTTTCGTTTGTTATTTAAAATTTTTAATAAGTTTTGTTTTATTTTTTGAACACCAGTAATTCAAATAATTAATTATTATGATGTTGGGTAGCAAAAACATAGAGAGTTTGGTAATTGATCTGTTTTCCTTCAATTGAAACTTGAAGTGACATTAGAAACCAGGGAAGTGACTTAGACTTCTGAAATCAGGGAAATAATTATTAGACTTTTAAAAAAAAAAAAGTTGTTGATGGAGTGATGCCCTTTGATTAATTTAATTTTTAATGTACTTACAATATTACCTCACACCTTTTTGTTTTGATGAACTTAGTCCCGTGATTTTTTCTGCAATACTGGTAAGTTGTATAGGGGGGTCGCTGTTGCCATTTAGAGTATTCAGTCGTTTAGGTAACCTGTGATGAGGGTTCAGGTGTTTGGCTGTTGGTGAGGTAACAATTAATGAATGGTAACGTGTAGTAACCAGCATACTTTGATGGCTTTCGTCAAACAATATATAATATATATAATATGTATGTTTTATATATATATAATATATCTATATATATATATATATATATATCTATATATATATAGTATCTCTATATATATATATAGTATAGAGTCGCTAATATTCTATCGATATATATGTGTGTTAATATATTATAGATCTATTAGCTAGATATATATATATTCTATTTCTATATATACTATATATAATATATATCAAATTATAATAGTTCAAAAAAATTATATATAGCTATATATATATATATTAGTATATATCGTAATATAGAATATATATAGTATATATATATATATATATTAATTATTATATATATGTTATATGAAATATATATTATATCTATATATATATATATAATATATTCTATATCATATATATATATCTCTTGACTCTATATATTCTATAATATTATATCTTGTATGTGCTATATATATCTCTATCCTAATCAATCTATATAATTCTATCATATAATCTCTCTGTCTATAGATATACTATATATCGTATACTATATTCTATATAGTCTCTCTACTTCTCACTATAATAAGGACTATCTATCCTTATCTATATTCTCTCTATTATATATAATATAATTTATAATATATATATATATATAATTCTAATCAAAAAGGAGCCCCATAAAACCAACCAAAAATATAGAGAAAAAAGTACTCTATTTCAAGGAGGACCTGCTGTGCTCCCTCCTTCAGGTAGATGAATGAGAAAAAGATTTACAGAAAAGGTGGTATTTTCATACCAAACGAGGTCCATCCACAAACAGACCTTCTACGCAAGTTAAATACCTAATAAGACAATAGTGCGTGGAATAATCTTGAGCAACAAGACAAAGGTTTTAAACTTTCCAATCGACCACCCCCTTGCTGTAAAATCAAAACATTTAGTTTGTTAAATTTATGGCTTATCCTTCGCCCGTATGCCAGACCGCAAAAACAAACCCTAGACTTTCATAGTGGTCTTTTGTGATTAAATTTCAATATCTGACCGAAAAACTACAACCGGTGAAGAGATATGTTTAAAAGGAGTGTTTACTAAATGCTTTGAACTGATTTACAATAAGAAATATCCTGTTGCCTCTCGATTCATGGATAGCCCATTCCCCGCTCGCCTAAAAAATGTTAGATGTTAATAAGTCAGTAGTATCCTACAAATACGGGGCAAAATTCGTAAAATAATGGACAAAAGACTTCTACCGCTTGAACAAAATCAAACCAGCTCCTTAGCGACACAAAACAAACGTACGAAAAAACTGGACGAAAAAATCCCACCCTCCAAAAACACGTTATCCCACATAATTTTTTCGGAAAGTAAGATTAATTGGCAAAGACCAAAAAGAGTATTGAACTATTAGAGAAATTTAAATTTAAAGTAAATTAATCCTAAATTACCCTTATTTTTTAATGGCCTTCCCCAAAACTCACAAAGACATATCTTGTCCATTCCGACGACCCGATCGTTTAACATGGTGGCCGGTGGCTTTCAATTTACAAAATTTTCTGAAATGGTTAAGCTGGCCTCCTTTCCCCTTTTTTGTTAGGCACCTTTTTCTCCCAGTCACATTAAACATTCGGAAGATTTTTGGTCCACAAATTCAGAGACAGCACATATACCACTTTCACCAACCATTAAAAACTTTAAGCCTTGACGTAGATTCCCTGTTGTACTAAAGAAAAAAAAAAAATACCAGTACATGGGACGTTTTTCTTCAGGTTTTTTAAGGGTAAAATTATCCCCCTATTCAGATCATTTCCCTTTGGCGCTTGACAAAATAATAAAGCTAGTTTAAGAATTATGTGCATCTAATTAAAAGTATTTTCATTCGGGGCGGGAATCATTCTACAAGCAAAAATTCGGGTGTAGTATGGGTAGTCCTTTAATTAAGTCCTGTTCTAGGCCCAATCTGTACCCATGGAATACTTTGAAAGCTTACAGTCAATAAATGCAATAAATACCCCCCCAAAAAACATGCTGTGGATGATATTACCGTGGATGATATCCTCAACATTTTTGGGTAATAAGGAGGTGGGGGCAAGTTTTAATTGAACTTCCTCGCGAAATTAAAACACATTAGTGCCCAGCATCAAATTTAAAGTTGAATGGGAAAATCAGACAAATCAAAATTCCTTTTCCCTTGATGTTTTAAAATAATCAGAGATACCTACAGCAATACAAAATTCAACCATTATAGCAGTAAAACCAACCGTTTCTTCACTTTTCTAACATTGCACTACTTTAGCTTATCACGACAGTTACTATCCAAGATAAGGTGTAGCTAAGTCCTTGTTCTTAAGATCTTACGGATTTTTGTTCCCCATAAATTCCTGGCTAGGAAAAAAGAAATTGGAACTAATTCGCAAAGCAACTTTCGTCTTTAAAATATACCTGACCTAATAAACTTGAGAAAAGGCAATTCACAAAGCAAACGTCAATTTTGTTCCTACCCGACCCCCTCCCTAAAGACAAAGACCAGAAGATACACCCAACGTAAAAATCAAAAAATAATTCCCCACCTGGGACACTATTTAAGAGAATAAACCAATTCCCCTTCGGAAAAATCGAACCCTTTTGTATTTACTTACCCCAAAGAACCTTAGCCAAACTGCCCTTGATTAAAAGACGTCCAACAAAAGGGCATCTCTAAAGGAACTCTGGGGTATACGAAATCCCATGCCAGGATGTGACCCAATCTTGACATCGGAGATTTTTTACAGGTAAATCCCTTCCCCAGAGATTAATACAACACAACTACGGGTCAGTTAGGTGATGGACAAACAGAAACTCTGCCTTTTATTTGCCAACCATATAAATGAACATAACCATAGCAATAAACTGGGAATTTGTCACGTGTAATTTTTATGGCGAGGCAACTGCCGGTACAAGAGTCAAATGATGGAATCGGGTGGCCTTAATAAAAGGAGGAGGCAGGTAATGACCATCCTTCAAAAGGAGCATGGGATTTCGGGACACGATCGACCAACCTCGTTCATTCAACCAAACCCTTAGAAGATTGAAAGGAAGATTATCAGCTGGGGGTGGGTGACTTAAATTGGCTTGTTTGGGTGGATGGGACCTCTTGGATATAAATACCACCTTTTCTGTAAAGTTTTCTTTCTCATTCATCTACCTGAAGAAGCGGGAGGACAGCAGTCTCTGGAAATCTAGGTACTTTT
>NC_087208.1:89508565-89513565 GCF_015104395.2 Macrobrachium nipponense
TCATTCTTTTGACTTGGTAGAGACTTCTCAGGTGGAATATATTTTTATTTAAAAGCTAATATAAAAAACATATTCTCTTTTCATTACTAAGAGTTTTTTCTACTAAAGACAAAGGAGATATTGCATAATTTTTCCTGTCGAAAGTTGTAAACTAATGACGGTTGAACCACGATAGTTCCCGGACCATAGAATGTGGCTTAAAGAGGTTCAACTGCATAGCTATTCTTTACAAAGTATACTGAAGCCTTATTTGTTGTTTAAACCATAGATTCCAATGTTTTCTTTACAAAGTATATTGAAGCCTTATTGTTTTAGCCATAGATTTCAAGGTTTTCTTTACAAAGTATATTGAAGCCTTATTGTTTTAGCCATAGATTTCAAGGTTTTCAAAACCTAGGCTAGGCTAGATTATTGGCACTGATTAGCCTTCCCCTTGGCCATCATTGGAAGTGCTTTGATTTTCATTTTCATGGTATTTTTTCTCTTCATGGTTTCGTCGTGACATCCTAATCTATTAGCTCTTCTGGTCAAGGTGCTCAGATATTCCCCTCTGGTCCACTCTTCTCTGTAGGCATGAGTTTTGAGGAGCCTTGAGTAACTGCTACCAGGGAATTTATCATCTTTTCCTATTGGCGTCATAGATAGGGTGTCACTTACTCATTGGCTTTCATTAAGACAAGTTATTTCAGTCCATAGAATGAAGCTTATTGCTCTGACTTGAGCCAGGTCTTCCAACTCAATGCTCTGGCCCCTCTTCCTAGTACAGTTGTTCATGCTCGTAGAACTTTGAACAGTTTTGTCCACCTCATTTGCTGTTGTCTCCCGCTCATCCTCTATAGCCCAACTTAGGTGCCATAGAGACCTTAGAAGATACTGGATCAAGATTTGACCTTCAAGACTTGTTCTATCCTTAGCCTCAAGGGAACAAGAGGAATCTTGTTCTCATTGTCCATGAGTTTGTAAGAAACTCACGGCCTATCAGTTTCCTAAGAGATTCGAGAATTTTTTTACCGCTTCCCGCTAAGAACTTGGCTGCTGGGCGAATTCTTTTGTGAACATTGTGAACACTGCAGCGTTGTCTAATGAGAACCTGACCTCTTAGGCTAGACTATCAAGTTAGTAGGCCCTTAATAGGTTCATTGATTGACGATTGCAGGTTCCAGAATATTCTTTATTTTTAAGGATGACTATGATTGAAAATACATTTTGGTCCCACTCCAGTTTATGCGGTACTATTATATCTCATTTACGTACGAAATCACCAAACTGTGAGAGCCACATTTATATACCACCAATGTCTGTGAATGAATTCACCAACGTCCCCTACACGAAGTTCATGCGTGGCATTTTATAAACAGCGGAACCAGTCCTTCAATCTTTTTTTCGTTATTTAAAGACATCAAGTGGTTTTCTAACCATGGTGTTAGGATAGCGAAAAATTAACGTGCCGTAGGCCATGAGGCATTCAGTAAGTTGTTTTATCAGTGTTTCAAAAATAAGGGAGCTCTTGGTTGGTGATTTGAATTTTATTTTCTAGCTTGATGAAACGGCAGAAATTGCATGAGAGATATAATACAAAATACTGATTACGTGGAATCTTAAAATTCCAACAGATTTTAGTAAAAACAGTATCTTCATTTTTCACATTCTCGTAAATTGAACTAATTATCCATCATTAGGTGATATCGTAATTACGTATTACAATGTTTTTACAAAGAATGAAAATATGATGGGAATTAAACAGAACTTTTATTTCGAAAAAATCTGCACACGTACGATTCACAGGAGACAATCGTTAATAATTCCGGATCATATATGGGATGGCCGTAGAAATTACGTTCATCTTAGTTTAATGCTGTAGATAAATACCTTGCTAGGTTACTTACATTTAATGAATTAATGTCACTTAAAAGGGAAAATTCCTCTAGCTTACTTGCTTTTTTAATTGCATTCCTGTTCAGGTGAAAAAATTAAGAATATTTTGTCGCAGCTTTTATTCTAAAAGATTCGTCTCATCCTTTCTCCCTGAACCTCAGTTAAGAATTTTAGGTGTTTTTCTGGAAAGGGGAGGGAACGGCGTATGCAAATCCAAATTCTTTATTCCAAGAGCAAACAGAAAATAAATATGAACGCAAGAGGAGGACAGAAACCAGTCTCTGACGAGGAAACTTAAAAGGGTGGGAAAAAAAAAGTAGTCGTAAAAAGAGAAGACTTGATTTTCATATTTCACCATCTTGACAAGGTTTCCAGTGGGTAAACTTTAAGAAGAGGAGTGTGGTTGAAGAAAGGCACAGGCAGAAGTGGTAAAGATTATAATTTTGGTTTTGATATTAATCGCTGGAAAAGATGTCCGGAGTATGAAAAACATCGAAGACCAAGACAAGGTGTAGCTACATGAGAGAGAGAGAGAGAGAGAGAGTATGCAATAGGATTAATGCGAGGAATGCCTTTCCAGAAGCACTTGCTGTTAATGATGAAAAATTCCTTAAAATCTATGATCATTAGGAATATTGAGGAAAAAAAAACAGTAAGAAAGAACCCGGTTAAAAGTTAATGTTCACTTTTTTTTTTTTGTTTTTTTATTTTTATCGAGAAGAAAAAAACATTTTATTTTATTCTTCCATTAAACTTCCAATGAATATGAAATACCATAAGCACAAGTTTTAAATTTAAATGGTAATATGCCTGTTTGACAAATATTAGATTTCGAAACTGGGCCGTACTGTAATGTTTACCCTGACTGGCACAGACTGGGAAAATTTGCAGGCGAAAGCCTTCGAAATGGTGTTAAAGAATTTTCTCAGATCAGGATTATTCCTCCTGTAGCTGTCGTTCTCATAGAGGATTTCCATCTCCATGAAAATCATTAGAGGTCGATCTTATGTACTACGTCTGCAGAATTATGGTGGGCGTCTCCGTCATAGAAATGGGCTTGAAGTCGGCCCTTAGGGTTTGTCATTGCGAGCCCAACGAAGCTTGCAACGAGAGGCTTGCAGGCCTTCTCCGAGCACTGAGAATAGCCCCAAAGCAAATTCGAGCGGCAGGACGGAGTTGAAACAAATTAATTCAGTGCCGCTAGATATCATTGGAGAACGTTCCTGCGGCTCATGTAGGCGATCGTAATTATATTAAATGTTTATGACAGTTCGAAGTATGACAGCCTTTTGCAAAATCCTTAGTCACTCGGTGTTTGAACGAGGATTCATTGGTTCACGAAGAACAAGCTTTACTTCATCTTGAGCGTTTCGATGCAACTGATATATGTAGATTTCTTCACCATAAAAAAAGGAATGGAAAATTTTTATTTGAAAAAAAAATCTGGGGCGAATTTGCGTAGGAATTTTTTGAGAATCCCAAATTTGATGGTTATCGAGTTCTGTTACTGATTGGGTTGCCGGTGAACGTGGTATTCTCTTGTTGGATGTGTCGGGTGTTACTCCTTTGGTGATGATCCGCTGTATGTGATCTGCTTCCTGTTTGGAAGCTGTCCTGAATCAGTTTCAAGATGGTCAAAGCTGTTCCTTGCTTTCTTCCTCATTGTGGATTTTTTTTGGGGGTGGGGCTGGGGGCGATCGTTGATTAAGTTTAACCGATGCCCCTCCCCAATCATTTCCTTAAACAGTATCACCTGTTTTGTCCAAACCACTTTGGTTTTTAGATGCTCAGCCGTTCAAAATGAATGAAGAAAATGGCGGGGATAAGAAAATTTTAATGGTGTGTGTATCAACAAACATTTATACAAACGTTTCAGGTGTTTCATGACTGTCAGTGTTACTCATGACTGCCCTGCCTAGTTAATGTAAACAAAATAGTACTCGGTAGTTTACAGTGCTCAATAACTACACAGTTAGAGACCGTTTCGTACCTTAACTGACAGTTGTTATGTCGGAACTGTTATTATCACAAAACTTTTCAATATTATGAAGTAATTTAGAGTAATGTTTCAAATCTCGATTATTTTTTAATACTCGATATCTTTGACATGAAAACTTTCTCCATAATATTGGTGGTCCCTCCTGTTGGATATTGTTTCAGCTATGCTATTTGTACCGTGGTAAATCCAATTTTCAATTTTATGGTTAACCCACAGCTTTATTTTCCTTCTTTGTCATTCTTTGTCTCAGATGTTATATTAGTGTAATATCTTCAAATCTTGCATTTATTTTGCATATAAATAGTTCTGTGTCTGTTATTAAGATTCTCTCTGTCCTTTTACAGGGAAAGCGAGATGTCCTTTTTTAAACCCATGTCCGCAAAAAAAAAAAAAAGAAAAAAAAGTGGTGTGGGGATTTCATCTCGAAGGCAGCGATAGATATTTCATCCTTTTCTAGGAAGAAAGGTTAAAAATCAGGAAAAACCGAAACTCGCGAACTTTCAAAAGTAGATATGATCAGGGTTATGATTCCTTCGGTAATGTAGTTATTGTAATCTAGTACTCTCCATTCTAATTTGGGTTTTCTGCAAATAGTATGCTGTTACAGGAGTTCTTTTTAGGCACGAGACAAGAATGTTCCCAACTGTTTAATGTTTGAACACTGATGACTTTCGTATTGATAGTATTTGTACATACGTTTTCTTCTAGGGTGGCAAAAAACGGGATAAATATTGATGCTGAAAAAATAAATCTCGTCTAAAATTACTTATCAAGATGAAAATTTAGAAATATTACTAACCGAAAATAATTTTCTCAAGTTTTGGAAAATCAATTTTTGATAAAAATTTAGCTCCAACGAACATCTACATTTTTTTTTTTTTTTTTTTTTTTTTTTTTTTTTTAGATACGAAACTAAGCTTTCAAGTTACTAAGAAACTCAGTATGTTTATGTTGAGCAAAGTAACTTTCATCCTCCAAGCTTTTGGGTTTATGATATTGACATACTCAAGTGAGCGACTGTTCATGTTCGTTTATTACTTAATTTTTTGGAAAACACATTAACGACTTGCTTGCGGAGAGAGAGAGAGAGAGAGAGAGAGAGAGAGAGAGAGAGAGGAGAAGATGA
>NC_087208.1:89523565-89525361 GCF_015104395.2 Macrobrachium nipponense
ATTATTTGCTTACATGTAAATAGGTTCAATTTTGGGAAGTTGAGTAATGTGAGGTAATTTCCACGGCGGCGGCGAAGCTGGACGCTTTCGTATATTAGACATAAATGTATATACACATGTATCTACATCTATATACCTATATATCTATTTATATATATATATATATATATATATATATATATATATTATATATATATATATATATATATATATATATATATATATATGTAAATATACTTATATGAAGTATATCTAGTATGAAAAGGCCCATCAAGACTCTATAGTTTAAAGGTAGGACTATATTTCGGTGGACTAACTTCCACCCTTATCAAGTAGTGAATGACAGAAGAAGTTAAATCTGCAGGTGATGCCTGGGTCAACCGCTAAGGCCGGGACGTTGGTTCTGTCAATTGTCCCGTTTGATCCCACTTCAATTCTTGCCTTAAGGAAGATTTGTGGCCTGGGAAAGGTTGATCCTATCATCTTTTTTGTTTTTTACCAGTGAAGATTTAACCATCTGACATATGTATCGACAGCTGCTATTGTATAAATTTTGGGATGAGTTCCAATACATGGTATGGTTCGTGTTATCCATATGATGGGAAAATTGCTGAACTATGTTGTCCATGTCTAATTGAGCATTTGAGTTGATCTTTCCGAGAGTGATATCCCTGTGAATCCATATTATGGCTTATCACAATCCCTGTAGGGGATTTCATAAACCCCTATGTCTTTATAAATTGGTTTCTGCTGATTGTTAATTAAGGATTTCGCCAGTGTATGCAGATAAGTGAAGATGAAAGGGTTGGAGGGGACTAAGGTTTGTGATCTCTCGTAAACTGAAAATGTCATGATAGCTATGTTAAAAAATTATATGTATGAGAAAGTCGCTTTCCAAGACTGTGAATTTATAGCTGTTATTAGTTCTGATGATTAAGACATCTAAGAAGGGGTTTTGATGATTGTTTTCCCATTCTACTTTAAATTTTATGCTCGGGACCAAGGAATTTAATTTTTGTAGAAAGGCATCAAAATCGCCCCACTCGCTTTTCCAGTATGTTAAGATGTCGTTAACAAAACAAAACCAAATCATATCTGCAGATTCGATGGGGTTTATAATTAATGTTTCGAAATACTCCATATATAAGTTCACCAACACAGGACTAAGAGGGCTCCCCATACTACAACCAAATTTTTTACGGTAAAAGTTGTCACCAAAGGAAAAGACGTTATTAGTGACGTAGAGCTCTACAAGTTGCATTATTTTATTAAATTCTAAGGGGAAGTGGTCAGCAAATGGCTCAAGTTTATTTTTGAGGAACGTTAATAAATCTTTTACGTGCACTTTTGTGAAAAGGGAGTCTATGTCTGGGCTGAAAAGTTTTACGTTATGTACGTGGATATTTGCGAACCTCAAGTTGTTTGCAAAAGTCCTCTGTATGTTTTAATATGACTAAGGAAAAAAAAGTTCCTAAAAAAGGGGATAGTAACACGAGGTTATGGGACGGTAGGGGATGTTATCTTTGTGACCTCTGGGGAGGCCAAACTAGAAAACTGAATGCCCTAAAAGGTAATAGAACAATTTCATTGATGTGAAAATACAAAGGACCCTATCCGACTGCACTGCTTGATAGGTCACTCAAACTACTCTATAGGGTTTTGCAAATCCTTGTAAATAATGGCATAAAACCCTAACCATCAGTTTAGAAACCACAGCTCACCGGAGACGAGTAATCTCTTTTACTAAGGCAATTATACGTCTTAATTATGAATAATAGGGGCGTGCTAAAAAGCAT
>NC_087208.1:89525861-89538361 GCF_015104395.2 Macrobrachium nipponense
GGATTCTCGTGCCCTCCAGCTGAGGGACCTGTTTCCCATAGCCTATTATGTCCTGCATAAGCACTTACATGTATCATGTGGATGGCTTTCTCTACCAAAGAGGGAGGAAGGACGACGCAAAATCGGATATCGCCCGGTCTCTTCTCATATTTACAAAACAAAATATCTCCTTCAATGAAGAACATACTTCTGGGCACCTTTAGGAAATCGGGAAACTCGTTACTCGCACCCCTTACATAAGCCCTAACCTGCCCGATCCATGGCTCGGACTTCTGACCCCTTATCACCTCGCCAACACTCCAACCACACAAATCAATCACACACTCATTTTCACCCCCAGGGCATTCGCTTGCTGACCCCCTAAGAGGAACAGCCCTTTCACTCCCACGACTCGTTTCCCTTCTCTCTCTCCCTAACTCTGGAGTTCCCGAGTTATTCACGTTTTCTACATCGGCTGCCTCTGACTCATGCACTTGCTTCTTCCGTCTTTGTTCCTCTCTCTTTGCTGCTCGAGTTGTAACTCCCATTATGGCACTTCTGGAGAGGGCATCCGCTACTTTATTTGTTTTCCCTGCTATATGTTCAATTCCCACAATATCAAACTCTAACAGCCGTTCTATCCAACGAGCCTGTCGAGTGGTCAAATCCCCTTTCTTGAATAAATCTCTCAATGGGCGATGATCTGTGTTAATTTTGACTTTATGCCCCAGTAAAAAGTAGCGATGTCTCTCCAGCATCCATAGAATAGCCAATGCCTCTCTATCGAAGGTACTGTAATTCTTCTCTGCTCCCTTCAATGCTCGTGATGCAAAACAAATCGGCTTTTCATTCCCTACATCGTCAACTTGAGAAATCACTCCCCCAATAGCTATACTGCTCGCGTCAGTGGTTACTATAAATGCTCGATCGAACTTTGGATAAGCTAATAGTTCATTACTAGTGAGTGAAATCTTTAATTCTTGAAAAGCTATTTCTTCCTCCCGTTCCCAATGAAAATCTTTCTGCTTTCTCAATGAATCTAGCGGTCTTGCTATTTTACTGAAATCTTTTATGAATTTACGGTAGTAGCCCGCGAGCCCAAGGAAAACTGGCTACTTCCTTTGCATTCTTCGGTCGGGGAAATTCTCTAATTGCTGCTACTTTATCGGCACAAGGCTTAAGGCCTTCAGATGTTACGATGTGCCCCAAAAATTCGACTTCTTGCTGAAAGAATTTACATTTGGTTAGATTAATTTTCATTCCTTGTCGCTTTAAAGCTCCTAAAACTTCAATAATGTTCTTCTTGTGTTCTTCTACTGTAGCCCCTATTATGATTATGTCATCTAAATAAACAAACACGCTATGTCCTAATAGCGGAGCTAATACGGACATCATAAGACGTGAAAAATGGGCAGGAGCATTCTTTACCCCAAAAGGGAGGTAATTATATTCAAACAATTGATCATTAGCTATAAAGGCTGTCTTTTCCTTGCTACTCTCGTCTATAGGTATTTGATGATACCCTGACTTTAAATCTAAGGTGGTGAAGAATTTACTATCCCTGACCTTAATCAACAACTCTTTGATAGAGGGCAATGGGAATGCATTGTCTTTTGTGATATTATTCAGCTTTCTATAATCAACACATAGCCTAAGAGAACCATCCTTCTTTTTAATTAACCATCACGATTGGCGAGGCCTAGGGAGATTCACTTTCTCTAATTGTGCCTTGTTCCCTTAATTTATTAATCTCGTTCTCCACTTCCCGATGATAACAAACTGGTATTCTATAAGGCTTAGATCTTATGGGTGGATGACCCCCGGTTTCTATAACAAAAGGAAAACTATTTACTCTGCCTGGGGTTTCGTCGCCAATCGCGATTACATCTTGATAACCTTCTACGATTTCTTTGACAATATTCTGATAAGTAACAGGGGTAGACCCACCAGCTGTCCGGAGGAGTCTACTTAGACGTTCCTCACTGCGACCTTGACACATGCTACCCAAGGTCCCGAGATTGTAAGAAGCATCTGCTATTTCACAAGGTTCAAGGTCGCATATCGACTCGCTGTCTAGTACGATACGTTGGTCACTGACATTCATAAATGGCACATTAACTTCTCCCTGTATTACCTCACTCAGACCCGGAATGATAAAATCGTCCCATTTGTTATGGGGTCTGATCATAACTGAAGTGCCTTCCGTTATGCTCCGTGAGGGTGTCACGGCGAGGGATGAGAGGGTCCGGGGTGGTGCCACATCTCCCGCCTCTGGGGCAGCGGATACTTTTCCCCCAGCTCACTTCGACTTAAGGGAGACTCGTAGGCACCTCGGTCTCTCCCCCTCTGTGGGAATTCTTTGCCCCTTTAAACATACCTCAATCCCTTTCCCGGCTGTGCCAGCCACTATTATTTCGTTCCTATCCACAAAATCAATTCCTAAAATAACTGAAATTCCTTCTACTTGTAATGCTGGCACTACATAAAAGGTATGTATCACCACTCGCCCATCGATGCAGCCCTCTGGGTTACCATCCGATGACCACCTGCAGTACTCAAAACTAAAGAACCTTTCATCGGCTGCACTGATCCTGTCACCAGGTGTTCTTCTAACAGAGACACAACTTGCACCAGTGTCGATCAACGCCCTTCCCTGTCGCTCCCCTACCCATATTTGCACGATCGGCACCACGGCTTCCTTCGTGGATTGAGGGTGGGAGATAGGCTCTTGCCTTACCTTCTCTCCTGGCACCCTGTACGTCCGGGCATGGGCAGCGACAGGTGGGGGAGGGCTATCCACTACTTCTCGAGGGGTTGGCTGACTTCCCCTCCTCCCCGACAAGGCGTCCCTTGTCCTACCGGGGACACGGTCGTTGGTTGGACCCGGCGGCCGTGGGTGTAGTCGGGGGTCCTCCCGACTCTTCCTCCACGCCGCCTTCCCCTTCCTCTCCTTGGTGAAGGGGGAACGTTGTTCCGCTGGTCGTCGTCGTTTTTTGAACAAGCGCTCACGAGGTGGTCTGTTGCTTTGCATCGAAAACAACGTCGTGGCTCGATGAAAGAGGGGCACTGGGCCCTCAGGTGGCCCTCTCTCCCACACCCCCAGCAACGGCCAACCGTGTAATTCCCGGCTGTTTTCCCCTTGCCTCTTCGAGGCCCCTGGGTGCGTGACCTGGCCCCCTGGATGGTGAGTGAGGCTGGCGGAGGATTCGCTGGGTCAGATTGGTTAACCGTTGCAACAACCGGTTGGGAGGTGGCCTGTGCCCCCATCCTTGTTTGCTGGCGTCGTCTGTGGTCGAATAGTTGTTGTACCTTCGGCAGCAAGGTGTGTAAGGGCCTCTCGTCGTCAACAAGAAATCCCACTACGGAGGTGGGAAGAATTCGTTTCAGCATGCGTCGACAGAAGTTTTCTTTTCCCTCTACAGTCTGGTCTTCGTTAGGGGTGAGGGACTCATAGTCCTCACCGACGCGATAGTAGAAGGCTGAAATCGACTCTCCCACCCGCAACCTGGGGTCATAACCTTCCATTAGCCCCATCTTTTCCTCTCGATGTAGGGCAAACTGCTGAGTGAGGTGCTGTTTAAAAGTACCCCAGTCTGCCGAATAACGGACGTCCCAGCTCCTGATCTGTCGTGCTGCATCACCGATGATCTTCTGTTTCGCTTGCACAATCTTTTCTCTATCTGTCCAACCAATTGTGGCGTTTTCAACACACTTTATAAAGGTCTCGATCGAAAGGAAGCCTTCACCAGTGCGTAAGTTATCAAACTCAGGCACGGATCCATCTAGCACTGGCAGTTTTTCTACTTTTCCGTCTGATCGCACTTGCGTGAACGACGCGACGTTGGCCGAAATTGTGGGTGGGTCGACGGGCTTTTTTGTTTGCGTTTCTTTTGTTAATTTGTGTAACTCTTCTAACGCGTGTTGGATAATTGTTGCCACTGCCGGATCATTCACACTGTCCTTTTTCTCGGCACTGTTATTGTTAGCACTGGTGCTGCTAGTACTGGCACTCCCGCTGTCGCGCGCTGCTTTTCTTCGAGTTTGCATTGTTTATTTCACCTTCACAATTACGCTGTTAATTATTATGCACTGGCAAGACCCCCACGACTGACACCAATTTATATGACCTGATTTTCGATCATACAAGGGTTCTACCAGTATAATGAAATGCGTAAGTTAAAATTAACACACGTGTATTTTCCTTAATAGTTACACAGGGCCCTGTTGCTAATATTACGCTACTAATTATATGATTATTATATAGTCGGAAGGTACTCTAAGGCGACACGCGCCGACCACTGTCTTTGAGACGCGCCCTGACCCGTCGACCACTAATTCCCTACTGACTCTTAACTTTTCAAACTGAACTTGTTTGGGTCACAGGTCTAAGCTGATTGGCCTCTTATAATTGAAAGGAACCAATAAGGGTCTTCGATGTATGGCACTCATTTGAATCACCCACGCCACGCCACCAACGATCATATGGGCATTCGATGAATCAGCGATATCTATCTGATCGTTACTCTCTGATCACACATAGCTACGCACAACACCTATAGTAGATTTTCCGTTACATCTCACACATGAATTTTCTATACAGATCAGCACATATATATATATATATATATATATATATATATATATATATATATATATATATATATATATATATATATATATATATGTGTGTGTGTGTGTGTGTGTGTGTGTGTAAGAGCGGCTCACACGCTGCTATTTATAATCTCTCGTTGTTTTGAGAAATATGTATAAAATTTTCAACTTCACGTTTGTTTTCGAGACACAAAACGAGAAAGTGGACGACTTAGAAAAAAAAAAATCAAAAGGTGTGTGTGTGTGTGGCAGGTTTCGCTGGAGTGTGGAAGAACTCGTCGCTGAGTAAGACTTCTGAGGAATCAGCAATTTTCTTCTAAAAATACGAGACCCTCTTCAAGGAGCGGTTATTTTTCGCTCCTCTGGATGGCAGCCTGGCGAAGTAAAAGTTGCGCAATTGAAAAAAAAGTGAAAAAAAGGAAACGAATAAAAAAAAGAAAGGAGACTCGATTTAAAAAAAAAAGGAAACTCGAATTTTCCCTGCAAGTTAGAAAAAAAAGCATTTTAACTTTATAACATTATGATTATAATACTGAAAAAAAAAATAGACTTTAACTTATCTTAATATCATCATTATAATAATACAGAGTTCAGACCCGTTCTCGACATTTTTATCCACTGCTATAATCCAAATGTTATATCGCCATCATTATCACTTATACTTCCGGCGGTGATCAATCACACAAAAATGTCGCCGTGGTGATCAGCTTGCTGAGCAAGATTTCCATTCAACCAATTTCTTGACTAGCTGGCTCTCCGAATGCCCGTTGTGCCCCAAGCGCCCTGCCCCAAGCGCCATCCGTCCTTGGTCCAATTAACCAATTCTCCTACTAGTGTGCTATTCCGGTAACATAATCTCTTTCCAAGGAAAAAGTGGGTATGTATGGATCATTATGTTTGACAACTCTGACAAATTTCAATAAAGGGCAATCATTAGAAATGTAGCCATATTTTTTTAAAGTTAAGGTTTAAATGTATCCACAAGTTTGAATATACTTTGACCATACCTTTAGGCAAGGCTCTAGTCTTTTAAAGTTATATTTGTTCTGACTTTTGGTGGACTTCATCAATTGAAATAGAGGGCATGCATATAATATTAGAATGTATAATATATATATATATATATTATATATATATTATCTATATATGAATATATATATATATATATATATACATATATATATATATATATATATATATATATATATATATATATATATATATATATATATATATATATATATATATATATATATATATATATATATATATATATATATAATATGCATTAAGCTACAACTGTTCTTTAATATCTAATTCGTTCTACCTCAGAATTAATATATTTTCATATTAGTTTACTGAAGGGGAACTTTTAGTTGACAATAATTATATATATATATAATATATAATATATATATATATATATATATATATATATATATATATGAGTATATTATATATATATTTACGCTTTAAAATCCCGCGGTTAAAAAAAAAAGTAGGTCCCATTTTGAAATTAATCTTTTGTCAAATAGGTGCTGGCCTTTCTCAGAACGTAATAAATAGTGCATCCTTGAAAGCGCAGGCTGACGGAACCCAAAAGAATATCAAGAATGGAACCAAGAGTTGGTGTTTGTGCTCTTGAAATTATTGATAAGTAGCAGCAGTACTCATTCTCCGTCTCAAAGGGGAAGGTCGAGGTTTTGCTGAGGCTGTGATGCTCGTAAATACTACAGCTTTTCAAGAAGGCTGCTTTGCCCTGGTAGGAGAAATGCTAGTCACATTGTGTATTCACTTTCATTTTATTTTCTTATCCTTCCGTATGGTTAACAAAATGTACAAAATCGCATGTACACATACACATACAACACACATAAATACGTATATATAATATATATATATATATGTATATATATATAGTAGTATATATATATAGTATATATATATATATATATATATATATATATATATATATATATATATATATATATAGTATATATATATATATATATATATATATATATATATATATATATACTATATATATATATATATATATATATATATATATATATATATATATATATATATATATATATATAGAAAATTTACTTTGAAAAATTCCGAGAGTGAAGAGAACTAAGACACATGTGTATAACAAATGTCGTACTTGCGAATGTAAAGGCATTTGGATAGCGTGTGCATGGTTAAAAGGTTTGCATTAGGCTAATCCACGTTTCTCGAAATGACCAAGTAGCAAGTAAACACAGAGGAGAAGCCGAGCAAGGAAATTTGTTGATTTAAACAGATTATTTTAAAAAATACATAAAAATTCAAACAGATTCTTCAAACATAATTGTCAAACACCCACTTCCTATTTTAAAGGACACTCATTCATATTTTAACGATATAAAAAATTCAAACAGATTCTTCAAACATGAATGCCAAACTTTCACTTCTTATTCTAAAGATACAAAAATTAAAAAAGATTCTTCAAACATAAATGTCAAATTTTCACTTCCTATTTTAAAGATATAAAAATTCAAATAGATTCTTCTAACATAACAATGAAACTTTCAATTCCTATCTTAAGGATATAAGAATTCAAATAAGATTCAAACCTAAATGTCAAACTTCCACTTACTATTTTAAAGGTATAAAATTTCAAAAAAATTCTTCAAACACAATTACCAAACATCCACTCGTATTTTAAAGATATAAAAATTCAAACACCTCCTTCAAACATAAATGTCACAATTTTGCTTCTACTTTAAAGATATAAAAAAATCAAGCAAATTTTTCAAACATAATTGTCAAACACCCACTTCCTATTTTAAAGATATAAAAATTCAAACAGATTTTTAAAACATAAATGCCAAACTTCTATTCCCATTTCACATAACTGTATCAGACAAGTAGAGGACGATACTCACCAATAAAAGAAAGACGCCAATAAAAGAATTAGATCAACTATGGAATCGTATCTCTTGATGACTCTAATCAACAGAATCGAGATAAAAAAAACGCCATGTTTCTCGTTACAGCAACGCTTCAACGAAAGAAAGAATGTTTCGTTTAAAGATACCTGGGTCCATTGGAGGAGGTCGTCCAAATAAATCACTTAAAGCGGCCGAATGATTATGCAAGAATATGTCCCTTTGATATATATATGAAATGACAGGTACTTCCTCACAGTGCCACAAGGGTGCCAAGTATCCTTGGCTGGAGGAAATATTAAAAACATAGTTTAATTTTGTGATACAATTGTGAAACCCAATGTTATTACAAAATTCAGCTATGCAAATTTAACAAAATACAAGACTTGAAAGGCGGACTCATGCCAACGGACAGCTTACAAAAGAAAATAACTTTAAAATAACTGACCACAAGGTCCCAAATGCACACAAGAACGAGAAAGAAGAAGAAGAAGAAAAAAAAAAAGAAAATCCCTTGACATCAGTCTCTAAGTGTCAAAAAATAAAGCTCTTAATGGCGCAACATTTTGCCTATTCGATTTCTTCAATATCAACATTGACATGAACTACATATTAATATTTCATATGCCCAAAATCGCATTCACCACTTAAATCTGTGGATGGATATTTATTAAATGGCATCTCAAAGTGTAACAAAGACAATTATCCCTACGTTTACATCAGTAAATTGTCGCTTCGACCGGTTTGGGTAACGTCACAAAATACATGCGCAGATGAGTCCCAAACTCGTCTCTAAGCGAGTGGCTGTTAATGAATTACTTTGTGAAATATTTATGCCCTAGGATTTTTTAATTATTCACTATTATCATTAATTACACTAACAATTAATAACACTCATCACTAATGAAGTGATCTGAGAAGATTTTCGTATGTGTGACGGCTGGAAATTAGCCCTGTTTATCCTGGATATCCGCTGTGCTCTCCTTTCACTAATCTTTTGAGTTTCATCTTGATTCCACACAACAGCGGGGATTGAGTAATACGTTTTTGCTGTCTCTGTTCGACCTACTGTGGCATGCAAACACTACAAGTGTACCATATTTAAAGGATCAACAACCACGATATCATTGCAAATTTCCGAAAAATCGTTCTCATCACGATTGCATGCGTCGCTTGAGCTCAACACAGCTGACCTAAACATGGCCTACTTCCGTGTTTACATCCGGGTCTCATTCTGGATCGAAAACTATCTACACGTAAAGGGCACTAGATTATCCATACCATCCATCTCTGTTAAAATAAAAATGTATTGTCAAGCCCCGACTGAGAGAAATATTTATTTTTTCCCTGTAGTAATACTGTTTATATTTGTCTTTGCTATCAAAATAACTTGTTTATCGATAGTTAATTTTACCGGGGCCCTAATAAGCATATGGATTTATAATGTCCAGAGCAGCAGACAACTGCACATGCCATACCAGTATGTAAAGTTACTGGATTTCCATTACCCTCGCTAAGTTTTACCATCTGTGTTAACACCTTATTTAGTAATACGACTAAAAGTATTTCTGCATCTTGGTTTCTAAAGTTCTTTATTATTCCAGTATTTATTACCCCGTTATGTATTGTAATATGTATTGCACAAAAACGTGTAAATTCGGCCAAATGCATTTGTCACCAACACAATTTCAGTCTTTGGTTTTCTGTTATGGTCTCCGTTTATTTTAAATAGATATATCTGTCTGTTAATATGGAACTTTAAAAATGTTTATCATTATGATAATTATTTCACTACAGTTGGTATTAACGTGGAAACAATGAACCTGGTGATAAAATTGACCTACCAGAGTCACAAAAGACGTCAAATAAATATAATTATATTATATGGATAAAGTGAATCATATCACTGCTGTAGAAAACGAAAACGTAAACAATGCTACAACATTATGTAACTGCCAGCAAGATTGTTTCACTGTTTCGGAATATCCCAAAAACTAAAACATGCTCTAATTCCTGGAAAACTGAAATTCTTCTTTGAAATGAAACTCGAAATACAATGGGGTACGTAAAGGTAGGTTTACACCTACGCACTTTTGTGTTGCGGGCTGTTTTGGCGTGGGACCGCAAAACACCGCCAGAAAATTGACGCGGTGGGGAGAAAAAAGGACCGTTATAGGGCGGCGTGGCACGGACCCGTGCGGTGTGTTACGGGCATGTCACGGCGGAGTGTTACGGCGTTGGTGCGGTGTTATGGTCGTTGTTGCTATGCCAAGGCACGCGCTCTTGCGGCTTTGTTACTCCGTTTAGCGGTGTGTTGCGGGTGGCTTGCGGTGTTGTTGCGGAGTAATAATAACATAATTCATAATAATGAGACAAATGAGAGGAAAATGATGGACATAACAAAAATACTTATACTAAACAAACATGTAAAGCATAGAAAGAAAGAAAATGAACATGAAAAGCATAGAAAGAAAGAAAATGAACATGAAAAGCATAGAAAGTAAGAAAATGAACATGAAAAGCATAGAAAGTAAGAAAATGAACATGAAAAGCATAGAATGTAAGAAAATGAACATGAAAAGCATAGAAAGTAACAAAATCAACATGAAAAGCATAGAAAGTAAGAAAATGAACATGCAAAGCATAGAATGTAAGAAAATCAACATGAAAAGCATAGAAAGTAAGAAAATGAACATGCAAAGCATAGAATGTAAGAAAATGAACATGAAGAGTATAGAAAGTAAGAAAATCATGAAAAGCATAGAAAGTAAAAAAATGAACATGAAAACTATAGAATGTAAGAAAATGAACATGAAAAGATAGAAAGTAAGAAAATGAACATGAAAAGCATAGAATGTAAGAAAATGAACATGAAAAGTATAGAAAGTAAGAAAATGAACATGAAAAGCATAGAATGTAAGAAAATGAACATGAAAAGCACAGACTGTAAGAAAATGAACATGAAAAGTATAGAATGTAAGAAAAGGAAATAGGGACTTGGTTTATACCATAACATTTTCAACTGCAAATATCATATATTATCAACTGAGGTCAATATGTCTTTAGTCTGTTACTGATTTTCCATTGTTCCCCTATTAATAACTATGTCCAGTCAATGTTAATTATTGTTTCATTATCATATTTGTCTGTGTTCACGTTCATTTGATCATGTTCTCAATATTATATTATTGTTCTTTACCTTGTATGTTATTATATCATTTGATGGCCATATTTATTTCATGTTACGTTTCATTTTATAGTTCAAGTTATTTTCCGAGCTCTATTTATTTCATATATCATATTTCATGTTAGATTACCTGTTATATTTCTTCATGTTATTATTCTTTATGGCCATGCTTTTTCATTTTTCAATTTCATTTCACCCAATCATATCATCATATATATTGTCATGACATATAAATTAAGCATCAATAAGGAAAATGTAAATTTCAGTCAGTATTTCAACATATTTATTGTCAAAAAGAAACATTATGAATGATATAAAATGTACAAAATCATTCAATATTAAGAAAATAACTAAAAAATCATGTATCATTAAAAAAATAAAATTCTATTTATTTATACATTGTCGACAGGCTGTCAGAGCGCAAATGATGCCCCCGTGGTCTGTCCGATCCCTTTTATCCTCCCCAGAATGCGCGGCAACCTTCCATCCAACCGACCTATGTTTTTGTCAAAATTAAGAGGTGGTTGTGGAATTATTGATATTCAGTGTAAAGCGAAGTCAATCATGTTCAGTACATTTCTAAAATGTTTAAAAGATCGTTGTTTTGGTTACCAAATGATGATTTTATTATTGTAAAGTCAGAGCAACCTACCTTATGGAAAATGAATGCCAACATCAGGATTGCACTATTTTTACACCTAGTTTGAAAAACGAAAGTGGTATATGAACATTTAATGAAAAACAGTGAATATGTTCCAAATATTGAAAAATTGTATCCACTATTCAACTGGAAACTAATTTGGGAACATGTAAATAATAAGTATATAGAAAATAAAAGCAGATAAATTTTGTTTAAGTATGTTCATGAAGTTTTCAGTACAAATGATAGGCTAGCCATGATGAAAATAAAAGATGTTAAGGAATACGGTTGTGGATGCATAGAAACTAATATGCATATGGTATATTACTGTCCTTTGGTTAAGAATGTGTTGTCCCGGGTATTCGAATTCCTTAGAAAATGTTGTAAATTAAAAACTAATAGCAGGTTAAGGATTTTAAAACTAGATTTTGAAGCAAACTCAAAAAGGGATGAAAATACAGCAATGGTAATAATAGCAGATTTTATTTCAAGTATATGGATGGCAAGATATTTGGGAATAAGTACTGACCAGCAAATTATGAAATGTATAAAGAATAGACTCTTAAATACATTTAATGTAAATATTATAGGATTTAAGTCTAATGTTAACAAAGTTTTCACGAATCAGTATGTTTCTAATTTTAAAACATATTTAGAAAAATAATGAATTGTAATATTTTTATATTATAAATAGATCATCTAATGTATATACAAAATATTAAAATATAATTTTGTAAAGTAATATTTCTTAATAAAAGAAAAAAAAGTATTGTGGTTCACCTAAAAAAAAAATCTACCTAGGGAGATAGAAAATAAAAGCAGAGAAATTTTGTTTAAGTATGTTCATGAAGTTTTCAGTACAAATGATAGGCTAGCCATGATGAAAATAAAAGATGTTAAGGAATACGGTTGTGGATGCATAGAAATTAATATGCATATGGTATATTACTGTCCTTTGGTTAAGAATGTGTTGTCCCGGGTATTCGAATTCCTTAGAAAATGTTGTAAATTAAAAACTAATAGCAGGTTAAGGATTTTAAAACTAGATTTTGAAGCAAACTCAAAAAGGATAAAAATACAGCAATGGTAATAATAGCAGATTTTATTTCAAGTATATGGATGGCAAAATATTTGGGAATAAGTACTG
>NC_087208.1:89545861-89563361 GCF_015104395.2 Macrobrachium nipponense
TTCATGGTTTCGTCGTGACATCCTAATCTATTAGCTCTTCTGGTCAAGGTGCTCAGATATTCTCCTCTGGTCCACTCTTCTCTGTAGGCATGAGTTTTGAGGAGCCTTGAGTAACTGCTACCAGGGAATTTATCATCTTTTCCTATTGGCGTCATAGATAGGGTATCACTTACTCACTGGCTTTCATTAAGACAAGTTATCTCAGTCCATAGAATGAAGCTTATTGCTCTGACTTGAGCCAGGTCTTCCAACTCAATGCTTTGACCCCTCTTCCTAGTACAGTTGTTCATGCTCGTAGAACTTTGAACAGTTTTGTCCACCTCATTTGCTGTTGTCTCCCGCTCATCCTCTATAGCCCAACTTAGGTGCCATAGAGACCTTAGAAGATACTGGATCAAGATTTGACCTTCAAGACGTGTTCTATCCTTAGCCTCAAGGGAACGAGAGGAATCTTGTTCTCATTGTCCATGAGTTCGTAAGAAACTCACGGCCTATCAGTTTCCTAAGAGATTCGAGAATTTTTTTACCGCTTCCCGCTAAGAACTTGGCTGCTGGGCGAATTCTTTTGTGAACAGTGTGAACACTGCAGCGCTGTCAAATGAGAACCTGCTTAATAGGTTAATTGATTGACGATTGCAGGTTCCAGAATATTCTTTATTTTTAAGGATGACTATGCTTGAAAATACATTTTGGTCCCACTCCAGTTTATGCGGTACTAATGTAATAAATACATTTTTTCATGTTACAGTATCTGTAAATAAAAACCCATGACCTGAGGTCATGGCATTAGGAGGGTCCTACGTGACCAAGGCAGATCTAGATTACGCTATGCGCTGTCTGCAGTAGCCTGATTTAGCTCTGTACATTGTCAGCATTTTATATTAATGATAACTTTGCACAACAACTTCCATGGGAAGCGGTTGACCTGTTAACCTACGCCGGAAACTTGTAACTTCCGAGCCGGCGGACTACGTATGTTTTTATATGAATCGCTGAGATAGCTAATGTTCCGCTATCGACGTGATGCTTTAGAATGGCAGTTCCGTGCCAGCATTCAAACATATCGGTCTCCCGACCGATCTGCATCTCTTAGTATGGAGTTACAGAATAAAGTTGTTATATCTGTTCAAACTATTTGTTTGAATCCTCTCCCTTTAGTTTAATTTAAGAAACCACTCTACTAAGATATCACAAGGAGATGGAAGGAACCAGAAATACTTACGAATGACAGTCGTAAGGAGAAACAAAAAAAAGTCTTTCGCAAAAGCGAAGAGACTTAGACTGGTGGCAGCTAAAGACAAAGAATAAAATTAACAAGACCCATATCAGCCGACCGAAGGTCTACAAGAACCAACTTCCACCTTCGAAATCAAAACTAAACAGAGGAAACGGGATCTTCAATCAACGCAACATTTTATGAAGACGAAGATATGTCCTTCATCGAGAAGAATACAAGCATCAACACCGACGTTTGAGTGACTGTTGTCACTTATCTTCGAGAATCAACACCGGACGAGAGCAGCATCGAACATCAACAGAAAGAAGAAAACAAACAAAGGAAACATCGCGCGATCACGAGCAAGGACGCAAAGAATAGAGCATAAGGAAGTAATGCAAGGACAGAGGCTGTGACGTCATCAATCTTGGACTTCTTCATGCATCGTGCACCGAGAGAAGACCGTGACGTCATCACGACTTCCGACGCGAGACTTAGACAGGAACTGAGACGTCATCCCATGTCAACAATCCTTCACCATATAATCTGGAGCTAAGTACCATTTTATCTATTCAGGTTCTTTCCTCAGTGAAGTGTTGTTCATCAGGAGTCGATCGTCCAGTATTCTGGGGGTGAGTTGTTCGCCATCTTAATCTTCCTTCATTACAGAATCAATCTTCAACTACGAGTTCTCGCCCGCAGATTATTTTTTTTTCTCTTCTCGTTGTTGCTAATCGTTTCTTGCAGGAATTCTCCGTATAATATTTTATCGAATTATCTGTATTTTTGTATCTTTTGGGGGATTTTCCTATTATTATAACACATTTATACAGTACATTGCATATGCGTTTACGTAGTGGTCGAGTGTACTCTTATAGATATTTTGATAGGATCGCAAAGAATAGAATGATAAGAAAAAAGTAAAAGTGGAAATGGCAACTACTCCGGCTGGCAACCCCAATGTGGTGACTCTCGTGAGCGCGAGGTCAGCAATTGTCCCTTTTCAAGGTCGGGTCAATGGGTTCCTGCCTCAAAATGTTGAGGCATGGATCTCATCTGTAGACGCTCATTTAAATGCAAAAAGCATCACAGACCCAGCAGTACAATTACAGGAGGCCAAAAGCTTCATAGACTTTGCTAAAGGAGACGCAAGTGCTTATCTAAGGGGGGTTTCTTTCCAAGAAAGGCGCTTACATGGGACGAGTTCAAATCAGATTACGTGCCGTGTATGGGGGTGAAGAGGCTTTAGATGTAGTATTGGCATTGAGAAATATCCTTAACCAAGCCTCCATGACTCAGCTTAATGTTGTCGAGCGGGCGGCGCTAATTGCCGACCGGCTAAATGAATATCAAGTAGTTTAGTAACTCCGGGTGGGTTACGAGTGCCAAAATCAACGTGAAAGATTTTATCCGTTTGATCTACCTTACGAGTATCACTGCAATGTTACCTGAAGCGTTAGTGCGGTGTTTTGACAAAAAATTGCAGCCCAACAGTACGGAATTAGATGTGTATAAACAAATAAAAAAACACATGTCTAAATTTACCGACCTAGATCCTTCGCTCATTCAAGTTTTTGCAAAAAATGAGAACAAGCCACAACAAGTAAACATGGTACATAATAGTAATCAAGTTGCAGGGATGGTTTGTTATAACTGTAAACGACCAGGTCACATGATTTCAGACTGTCGGACGCGTTTTTGTTCAATACATCATAGTTCCACTCATTCATATAACCGTTGCTACTCGAGGAATCAACAGCAGAATGCTACAAACACGCAACCAGTTGCCAGTGCAAATAAAAAGAAGGGTCCTCAGTACTATAAAAAGAAACAGCGAACGTAAATGCTACACAACAGCAGAAAAACAAACAAATCGTGCTTCAGGTACCTCTGTTCCTGGGCCGTCTAGCCAGAACTTGCAAGGGCAAGCGAATTTTCAAGGTGTGATAAACAAAACAAATACCACGTAGTTCACTCCAAGGGGGGAGAGGGCGATGTTGGGTCATCAATATCAACATCTTTTGTATCAAATAATCAGTTTAATCATTTATCAGATCATTGTGAGGCAATTGATTTTCCTATGAAACACATGGCCGAATCCAAAAAATCTGTGCAGGTTCCCATAGATTTGCAACAAATTCATGCAATTATTAGTCAAAACGAGTTGCGACCAACCTTACATGCAGTAAATTTGGACCATAAGTCATTCACTTTGTTCTTTGATTCTGGTAGTCCACGTAATATCATGGATTTAAGGACTCATCATTTACTCTTTTCAAATTTCCCTATAGAGAAGTCCGGAATAAGGCTCTCAGGCATAGGGAATAATGAATTAAATGTTGTAGGAGTAACTCATGTACAGTACAAGGTCGGTAAGCGCACGTTTGCCGATACCTTTATCGTTGTACAAAACATTAATATGTATCCCGCAGTAATTATCGCATACCCGTCTATGGGCACTCAAAATATTATCTTAGCACCTGCAAAACACGGCGTGTATATCAAAGGGAAATTCTATAAGTCTTCTAATACCCTAAAATCAGTTTTAGATAATAAAGAGACAGACAGAGTTGTCACTTACATTAAAGAACCAATCACCTGTCTCATGAACCAAGAAATAATACATGCAACCCAACAGAACTCTCGCTCACCTGTAATATCAGCTTGCACGCAAACTCTCGAGCCTAACGTAACTTCGAACATATTAGTGCGTGTAAAGAGAACCTTGCCAGGATCTGAAACGTTAATCCTTTCCGAAACTCTGAAAACACACGGATTATCCGTCACACAAGCCATTTATACAGTCGGCTCACAACAACAATGTCACATCGAAGTCTGTAATCCATTTGAATACCACTTTAGTAATCCACAAAAATCAACATACTTGGATGCAGAAGTTTATAAACATCGCATTCTTACCGTAGCTGAGATAAATCACGCTCAATCAGTTGCGGATGAATCCCTTTTGCAATCTATAAAGAACAAAATCAATAAGGACATTCAAGAAGAAGAAATTCAGCAGAAATTTTTGAATCTTTTAACTAAATATCATGATGTTTTTTCCACTACGGATGGAACCTTAGGAAAAACGGATGTCATCGAGCATCAAATAAGGCTCAAGGACAAACAGAAAGTAATCTATGTACCTTCGTACCGACTTCCTATGAAATTTCAGAATGAAATAACAGAGGAAGTAGGTAAAATGCTAAAAGAAGGAGTCATTAGGAAATCAAACAGCCCTTATAATTTTCCGTTAATAGTAGTACCGAAAAAAGATCGAACTTGGCGGATATGCGTCGATTTTCGTCGTTTAAATGAAGAAACAATCCCTGACAGATTCCCAGTACCATGTACTGATGATATCCTATCTCTACTAGGTCAGAACAAATATTTCACCAGCTTAGACCTACTAAAAGGATTTCATCAGATTCCGTTGGAACAAGAGAGTATCCCATACACTGCCTTCAGCACAGCCAGGGGACATTATGAATTTTTGCGTATGCCTTTTGGTTTACGTTGTGCTCCCATAACTTTTACTCGTATGATAAACATTGTGTTTGGAGACTTGTTAGGAGATATCCTACATGCCTACATGGACGACCTAGTAATCTTTTCCAACACATTAGAAGAACATTTAACGTAAATTAGAGTTAGTGCTACAAAGACTAAGGCAGCATAATTTAAGGGTAAAGATAGGTAAGTGTGAATTTTTTAAAACAGAATTGAGTCTATTTAGGTTTCACGGTTTCTAGTGAAGGTCTTAAAGTCGTCCATGATAAGGTGTCGGCTATCCATAACTTTCCGATACCTACTAACGTCAAGGGAATACAGCAATTTTTAGGACGTAGTGGCTATTATCGCCGCTTTATACGCAACTACTCAATCATAGCCGTTCCCCTAACCGATCTTATAAAAAAGGGCGTAGATTTCACATGGTCTGAAATTCATCAACAGGCGTTCGATAAATTGAAAGATGAACTGTGTAGTTCTCCTATCTTGAAATTTCCTGACTTCGGTAAGGAATTTTTCATAGCAACAGACGCCTCAGACCTAGGAGTAGGTGGGGTATTGCTTCAACAATATGATAAACAGTTTTTCCCTATAGCTTTTTATTCACGTAAACTGAGACCTTCCGAAGTAAATATGCAGTAATAGACAAGGAAGGGCTCGCTATTGTTAATTCACTCGTGCATTTTAAATTCATAATATACGGTTATCCCGTCAAGGTTCTCACTGATCATAAGCCCCTAACCGACTTCTTTAAAGGCTTTAGTCACAGCCCTAAGCGAACTCGGTGGCACATGATCATCCAGGACTTTGGCGCGAGGATCGGGTATTTACCTGGGAAAGCAAATATCATTGCTGACGCATTATCACGCAACCCCTCTTCATCTTGTACCGAGCCATTAGCTGAATTAATAGATATCTCAACCTCCACGCCCATTGTTAAAACTATATCTGAACAGGAAGATCTGGGCTGGAGTGCTGAACTATTACAGACAGAACAAAGAAAAGATCCGCAAATAGAAAAAATCATCATTGCGTTAAACAGAAATCCGAAGGAAAAGGAATACATAAAGTATAAGCAGCAGAATTATATCATCAAGGAAAATATCCTGTGTAGATCCGTGACGAGGAAAACCCGCAACACACCACAGTCGAATAACAACCAGGTGGTGGTACCTATCTCACTCATACCCACTGTCTTAAAATGGTTGCATGAAAATCCACTGCATGGACACCCGGGTTATTCCTTAATGTCACAGAAAGCCAAATCCTTATTTTATTGGCATACGATGCTTACAGATATAAAAGCACATAGCAAATTGTCGCACTTGTCAAGATACAAAGGGACACGAAGACACCTGTCAGCCTAGGGGCTTACCCCGTGCCAAATCAACCCTTTGAAAGAGTACATTTAGATTTATTAACACAGGTTTTACGAGTCAGACAGAGGAAATAAGCACCTCCTAGTAATCATAGATGCTTTGACTCGATATACCGAACTTATAGCGCTTAAAACAAAAACCGCGGTCGAGTGCGCTAGGAAGTTTTACGAGTGCTACATTTGTAAACATGGAATTCCACACATCATTATATCAGACTCGGGCGGGGAGTTCAATAATCATTTCCTTAACTCCTTGTGCGAATTCCTTTGTATAAAGAAATCAATACCATGATCTATCACCCAGTCTAATGGGCTAGTGGAAAGGGCAAATCGTAAGGTTTTAAACATTTTAAGGGTCACCTTAGGGGGGGCAGACCCCAACTGGGACATTGCCATACCTGCGGTACTAAGCACACTTAATCACTCGTATCATGTGTCTATTAAAATGACACCGCACGAGGCACTGTACGGTATCCCGGCTAGAACACCTTTCCACATACTCACGCCTACAACTAATTTATCAAATCCTCTAAAGGATGTTATGGATGCAAGCATAAGTCGATATAATACACTTCGTAAGAATCTAGAAGAAGCACAAATAATAATGAAAAAAATCATGATAAAATAGCTAAGCCAACTAGAACATATGCCGTGGCGATCAGGTATACATACAAGTATACGTACGTAAAGGTTTAAATTATAAACTGACACCTAAGTTTGAAGGCCCGTTTAACATTTAGAAAATTTAACGGCCAATAGATTTAGGGTTCAAAATGTATCCAAACCCACTGATGTGAGAATAGTTCCATTGGCACATATCAGAATCTAAGAAAGGTAGATGGAGTGAGGGAAAAAATGGTTGTATTATGAAACTTGTATAATAATTTATATATATCTATTAATCATATTTGTATGTAAACCTATTCTTTTACGCGAGTTATTACATATGTTTTACTCATTGCAGGTTTCAAAATGAATCTGTTATTGTTAGGAGTGATATTTGTGCATTCAGACATCTTTGTTGTATGGAAAGAGCGCTAGGACGAAAGAAATAGAATTTAATCATGGCTCGATTATCGAGAGAACAGATGATGTATTCATCGTGTCAAGTAATATAGTCATAGAAGTAGATATGCACGCAATATTTTTGCCTGATGACGTCCCTTAGACGTTAAGAATGACCTGATGAGGTTTGCTATTTCGCTTAAGGAAATGCACGAACGTAATTTTCATGCTAACTCAGAGATTTCGCTAGCTCAAACCCTAAGCGTCGCGAAATGTTGTCTTATGACATACAAAATAAAACCGCCGAGGCAGAGGAACTTGCTCGTGACCTGTTGATGTGGTCTGTGCGGCACAATACTCTCGAACGCCGCAACCCGCTTATTCTGGCTGGACTAAACATCTTAGGATCTGTTGCGAATCTAGGCTTAGGAATTTCAAATCGCCTTAAGATAAATAATCAAAATAAAAAGAATTGAGTTTTTGCAACACAAACCGAATTAGCTTTGTCCGAACTTCGCAGCCAGTTATCTTCAATCAATCAAATAATGAGTATCGTAAACGAACATTCAAATAATATCGATCAGGTCATGGAAGTTCAACATTTGCTGGCTACATTAGCTTACTATAGTTCGAAAATAGATCATATCCGTGTGAAAATATCACATTTTATTGAGAAATCAAAAGATTACGTAGAAGCGATTACGTTAGCGACAAAGGGTGTGTTATCTCCTCACCTCATGCCTATTAAAGATCTGACGTTAACTTTGGAAACGGATGGAGAAACTAGGTTATATTCCTTTATTAGACGCCCATAAAGTAGAGTTCTATATAGCCTAATATCAGTCAGCGTTGAAAATTATAGAATTATGATCACAATACCTTTTGATTCTTCCGATGCTTGGCAATCATACAAAATAGCACCGTTTCCTACTTTCATGACGAATAACTCAAGTCCAGTAATAATCCAATTTGACGGGGCATGTACTGATTTCTTCATGATTAGGAAATCATTACAGTCATTAAAGACTTAGATAAACTCACTCACTGTTCAGAAGCCATGAATAATAAAATTTGTACAGCTGACTCTTTTGATTCTATCCTATATCAACGGATTCATGTGAGTTAGGCATAGTGCTAAACGGCTCTCTCTCTCATACAAGCGAAGGTTGTCTGGGGAAACTTTATCCCTTTTACAGTAATAAATTCAATTACAGGATGAATAATGGTTCCTGGATCCGTTACGATAAAGCCGGATTCAACGTAGTATGTCCGGATGGGACCACCGCCCATTCCCCTATCTTTGTAGCAGCTGATGGTTGTACGGGGACATCTACAAACTACACCGTCAGAGGGGTCAACACGATAATACGTGAGAAGGCGTATTTTGCGAACTATACTTGGGCGTCTACAATCATCCCATCACTACCTCTCCCATACAACGCGCGGGTGGCTCATCGTTTGACGCAACTGGCTGAGATGAACCACGCGTCACCGACTTATGCAGGTGGAGAAAATCTTCGTTACTACATTCTGCTGGCCGTGTTCAGCGTGACGGCCATATTGGTTATCGCCGTCAACATCTTTGCTTGGCGTAGGCTGAGGCGTAAACAGAAGGATCTCCAAGGAAACGTATTGTCCCGTCTAGATGACGTACCCGTTAAACTCAAGTCGTTTGAGTTTAGGGCCGCCTGAAACTGGCCACTTCATTTTGTGCCTAGGGAAATTGTCTGGAATTGTGTTGTGTGTGAAAAGCGGTCCGTATGCTGGCAAAAATGTAGGACAAGAAAGACTCACGCCTTTGCATTTGAACAGTTAAAGTATCTCCCGGGCACCTAATAAAATATTATAGCCCAATATATACATTAATATACTCCTAAAGGTATTTTTCGGGCACCTAATAAAATATATCAGCCCTATATATTGCATTTGTGCACAATTACACAGTTATACTATTATACCATTGTACAATTATATTTATCTATTACAAAGAGTGACAAGTACTCTTTAACAATTATCCATGATCATGCTATAATCTCTGTAGTAACCACTATTCTTAATCAGGTTACCTATTATCATATTAATCATGTATACATGTTAATCTTTTGATTTTTACCTTTTTTTTTTATTATTTTGGGTACCTAATCATTATTATTACCAAACATGGATCTAGATTTTCCATGCATTTATCTTTGTTTATGAATATGTCAAAAAGGGTATGTAACAGAACCTTTTTTATTTTAGGCCATTTCATCACTTATTATGTTTATTTACCTAGACATATGTTACGAGCACGCTCCTAAGAAACAATGTTTAAAGTAACTTTTGTTATTCAGGGCTTGAATAGGTAGCAGTCCGAGCCTAATGTAATAAATACATTATTTCATGTTACAGTATCTGTAAATAAAAACCCATGACCTGAGGTCATGGCATTAGGAGGGTCCTACGTGACCAAGGCAGATCTAGATTACGCTATGCGCTGTCTGCAGTAGCCTGATTTAGCTCTGTACATTGTCAGCATTTTATATTAATGATAACTTTGCACAACAACTTCCATGGGAAGCGGTTGACCTGTTAACCTACGCCGGAAACTTGTAACTTCCGAGCCGGCGGACTACGTATGTTTTTATATGAATCGCTGAGATAGCTAATGTTCCGCTATCGACGTGATGCTTTAGAATGGCAGTTCCGTGCCAGCATTCAAACATATCGGTCTCCCGACCGATCTGCATCTCTTAGTATGGAGTTACAGAATAAAGTTGTTATATCTGTTCAACTTATCTGTTTGAATCCTCTCCTTTAGTTAAGAAGAACCACTCTACTAAGATATCACAAGGAGATGGAAGGAACCAGAAATACTTACGAATGACAGTCGTAAGGAGAAACAAAAAAAAGTCTTTCGCAAAAGCGAAGAGACTTAGACTATTATATCTCATTTACGTACGAAATCACCAAACTGTGAGAGCCACATTTATATTCCACCAATGTCGGTGAATGAATTCACCAACGTCCCCTACACGAAGTTCATACGTGGCATTTTATAAGCAGCGGAACCAGTCCTTCAATCTTTTTTTCGTTATTTAAAGACATCAAGTGGTTTTCTAACCATGGTGTTAGGATAGCACAAAATTAACGTGCCGTAGGCCATTAGGCATTCCGTAAGTTGTTTTATCAGTTTCAAAAGTAAGGGAGCTCTTGGTTGGTGATTTGAATTTTATTTTCTAGCTTGATGAAACGGCAGAAATTGCATGAGATATAAATACAAAATACTGATTACGTGGAATCTTAAAATTCCAACAGATTTTAGCTAAAAACAATATCTTCATTCTTCACACTCTCGTAAATTGAACTAATTATCCATCATTACGTGATATCGTAATTACGTATTACAATGTTTTTACAAAGAATGAAAATATGATGGGAATTAAACAGTGAACTTTTATTTCGAAAATATCTGCACACGTACGATTCACAGGAGACAATCGTTAATAATTCCGGATCATATATGGGATGGCCGTAGAAATTACGTTCATCTTAGTTTAATGCTGTAGATAAATACCTTGCTAGGTTACTTACATTTAATGAATTAATGTCACTTAAAAGTGGAAAATTCCCCTAGCTTACTTGCTTTTTTAATTGCAATCCTCTTCAGGTGAAAAAATTAAGAATATTTTGTCGCAGCTTTTATTCTAAAAGATTCGTCTCATCCTTTCTCCCTGAACCTCAGTTAAGAATTTTAGGTGTTTTTCTGGAAAGGGGAGGGAACGGCGTATGCAAATCCAAATTCTTTATTCCAAGAGCAAACAGAAAATAAATATGAACGCAAGAGGAGGACAGAAACCAGTCTCTGACGAGGAAACTTAAACGGGTGGAAAAAAAAAGCAGTCGTAAAAAGAGAAGACTTGATTTTCATATTTCACCATCTTGACAAGGTTTCCAGTGGGTAAACTTTAAGAAGAGGAGTGTGGTTGAAGAAAGGCACAGGCAGAAGTGGTAAAGATTATAATTTTGGTTTTGATATTAATCGCTGGAAAGATGTCCGGAGTATGAAAAACATCGAAGACCAAGACAAGGTGTACATGAGAGAGAGAGAGAGAGAGAGAGAGAGAGAGAGAGAGAGAGAGAGAGAGAGAGTATGCAATAGGATTAATGCGAGGGATGCCTTTCCAGAAGCACTTGCTGTTAATGTGAAAATTCCTAAAAACCTATGATCATTAGAATATTGAGAAAAAAACTAAGAAACCCGGTAAAGTAATGTTCACTTTTTTTATCGAGAAAAAACATTTTTATTTTATTCTTCCAATAAACTTCCAATGAATATGAAATACCATAAGCACAAGTTTTAAATTTAAATGGTAATATGCCTGTTTGACAAATATTAGATTTCGAAACTGGGCCGTACTGTAATGTTTACCCTGACTGGCACAGATTGGGAAAATTTGCAGACGAAAGCCTTCAAAATAGTGTCAAAGAATTTTCTCAGATCAGGATTATTCCTCCTGTAGCTGTCGTTCTCATAGAAGATTTCCATCTCCATGAAAATCATTAGAGGTCGATCTTATGTACTACGTCTGCAGAATTATGGTGGGCGTCTCCGTCATAGAAATGGGCTTGAAGTCGGCCCTTAGGGTTTGTCATTGTGTGCCCAACGAAGCTTGCAACGAGAGGCTTGCAGGCCTCCTCCGAGCACTGAGAATATGCAAAGCAAATTCGAGCGGCAGGACGGAGTTGAAACAAATTAATTCAGTGCCGCTAGATATCATTGGAGAACGTTCCTGCGGCTCATGTAGGCGATGGTAATTATATTAAATGTTTATTACAGTTCGAAGTATGACAGCCTTTTGCAAAATCCATAGTCACTCGGTGTTTGAACGAGGATTCATTGGTTCACGAAGAACAAGCTTTACTTCATCTTGAGCGTTTCGATGCAACTGATATATGTAGATTTCTTCACCATAAAAAAAGGAATGGAAAATTTTTATTTGAAAAAACAATCCGGGGCGAATTTGCGTAGGAATTTTTTGAGAATCCCAAATTTGATGGTTATCGAGTTCTTGAATCCCTGGGGCTATGCTGTTACTGATTGGGTTGCCGGTGAACGTGGTATTCTCTTGTTGGATGTGTCGGGTGTTACTCCTTTGGTGATGATCCGCTGTATGTGATCTGCTTCCTGTTTGGAAGCTGTCCTGAATCAGTTTCAAGATGGTTAAAGCTTTTCCTTGCTTTCTTCCTTATTGTGGATTTTTTTTGTGTGTGGTGTGGGGGGGGTGGGGCTGGGGGCGATCGTTGATTAAGTTTAACCGATGCCCCAATCATTCCTTAACAGTATCACCTTTTGTCAAACCACTTGGTTTTAGATGCTCAGCCGTTCAAAATGAATGAAGAAAATGGCGGGGATAAGAAAATTTTAATGGTGTGTGTATCAACAAACATTTATACAAACGTTTCAGGTGTTTCATGACTGTCAGTGTTACTCATGACTGCCCTGCCTAGTTAATGTAAACAAAATAGTACTCGGTAGTTTACAGTGCTCAATAACTACACAGTTAGAGACCGTTTCGTACCTTAACTGACTAGTTGTTATGTCGGAACTGTTATTATCACAAAACCTTTCAATATTATGAAGTAATTTAGAGTAATGTTCAAATATCGTTATTTTTAATACTCTATATCTTTGACATGAAAACTTTCTCCATAATATTGGTGGTCCCTCCTATTGGATATTGTTTCAGCTATGCTATTTGTACCGTGGTAAATCCAATTTTCAATTTTATGGTTAAACCACAGCTTTATTTTCCTTCTTTGTCATCCTTTGTCTCAGATGTTATATTAGTGCAATATCTTCAAATCTTGCATTTATTTTGCATTTAAATAGTTCTGTGTCTGTTATTAAGATTCTCTCGTCCTTTTACAGGGAAAGCGAGATGTCCTTTTTTAAACCCATGTCCGCCAAAAAAAAAAAAAAAAAAAAAAAAAAAAGTGGCGTGGGGATTTCATCTCGAAGGCAGCGATAGATATTTCATCTTTTTATAGGAAGAAAGGTTAAAAATCAGGAAAAACCGAAACTCGCAAACTTTCAAAAGTAGATATGATCAGGGTTATGATTCCTTCAGCAATGTAGTTATTGTAATCTAGTACTCTCCATTCTAATTTGGGTTTTCTGCAAATAGTATGCTGTTACAGGAGTTCTTTTTAGGCGCGAGACAAGAATGTTCCCAACTGTTTAATGTTTGAACACTGATGACTTTCGTATTGATAGTATTTGTACATACGTTTTCTTCTAGTGGCAAAACGGGATAAATATGATGCTGAAAAATATCGTATAAATTACTTATCAAGATGAAAATTTAGAAATATTATTAACCGAAAATAATTTTCTCAAGTTTTGGTAAATTAATTTTTGGTAAAAATTTAGCTCTAACGAACATCTAAACTTTTTTTTCTTCTTTTTTTTTTAGATACCAAACTAAGCTTTCAAGTTATTAAGAAACTCAGTATGTTTATGTTGAGCAAAGTAACTTTCATCCTCCAAGCTTTTGGGTGTATGATATTGACATAATCAAGTGAGCGACTGTTCATGTTCGTTTATTACTTAATTTTTGGGAAAACGCACAAGTTGCATTAACGACTTGCTTGCGGGGAGAGAGAGAGAGAGAGAGAGAGAGAGAAGAGAGAGAGAGAGAGAGAGAGAGATGTAAATCAAGTTCTGGGTGAGAAAAGGCTCAGCATAGGAGTAGCGTGGGCCAAAGGATAGCAAGCCTAATTTACAACCTGACGGAAATGTAACACGTCAGGGAGGTTTAGTATGTATATATATAGATGTATTATTTCCTTATATCTTATGTTTTACATTCCAAGTTTATATTTATCTAGCAGGTATGTACGGTATCGTTTTTTTTTTTTTTCAATATTAGTATAATATATATGCATTTGTCCTTTTGTGATTTTTTGTACATATCTCAACTGACCTCTTGATCTTTTTGGTTTTAAGTTATTTATACAAAATTAAATTATAAATTACTCTGAAAGTTTTTTAATCTGATTTTAGGTTGGATGCTTCACTGGCCTTGTTTTCCAAAAGCATTTATTTGTTGTTTCACACATAATACATATGATTGAGTTTACGGTAAATTAACAGTATCGGAATTGTCAAAACGATTCGATAAATTTATCTAATTTAACAATGCCTTTGATTCCCTGCCTTTTTTCTTGTTTGCAATATTAATCCTGTGCACGTGCGCGCCCTCACACACACACACACACACACACACACACACACCTCACATTACCTCAAACTTGTTAATAATAGATTTTCCTCACGACTTCGCCATTAATGCATATAATTACTGCTGCAGTGTATTTACCGCAGTTATAGACATTGTGCCGCAATCATGCAACTCGGCCCTAATGAACAGGAAGTTGGCAAACCATGATGCGATTCTGAAGAGAACGATAGACTGTGCTTATTTCTAGATCATTTATATATTTTTTTACACGAACATATGTATATAATCTTATATATAAAGCTGACGGCCGAACTGTGTATGTATGTACATTCGATGTAGATGAGGAAAAAACTGGACCGAATTGAACCAAAGTCGGACCATATATGCAGATTTTACAGGGGATGGTTGGATATCCTGTAATGCCAGCTTCTTTATTATTTTTCTTAGAGAGAAAAAAAGAGGATAATTCTGATAGAACTCTTCACGAGGATTCCAAATATGCTCTTACTTTTCTTCTGCGATGAAAAATAACGACGATATTAGGAGATGGTTTTGATCTGGGTGGCGTTTTGATCCGAATATCCGGCCACACTAACTTCTTTAATATTAATTATAGATTAAAAAAAGGTAAAACATTAATGTGATGTAAATTTTCACGAGGATTCCAAATGTGCTGTTACTTTACTTCTAAGATGAAAAATAACGATGATATTACGGATCAAACAATGCCGGCCTTTGGTTGCTCGCCGCCAGGCGCTGGTCGCTCTCTCTCTCTCTCTCTCTCTCTCTCTCTCTCTCTCTCTCTCTCTCTCTCTCTATATATATATATATATATATATATATATATATATATATATATGTATATATATGTATGTATATTGGTTAGTCTAAGGATTAACAGCTTAACCATTAATGGTGTTGTTTTGGATACATAGAACATGAAGACATATGTACTATGACAAAAGTGAAAGTTTAGACAGTGGTTAAGTGGTTAAATAAATATTCAAAATATAATGCCATGTGCTAGTGTTTCCTTAAATGTAAGTTTAAAACTTAAGATGTTACATGTTGGTTTTAAATACAAAATTACATACAGGAATAGAAATGAATATAGAAATCTAAATTCAGGAATAAAAAATATTGTAACATGCATAAAGATACAACTCAATTTCTGTTTATACATAATTGTGTATAATATTAAATTTGAGTGAGTGAGCGTTTGTGTGTATGTGTGTGTGTGTCCAAATGGTCTACGATGGTTAACGGCTGCAGATTCGTGTTGGGCGGGGCCTCAGCGACCTGAGCAAGCAAGTTACTTGGCTCTCGCTGGTTCCTCTCATGTCTTCTAAGGGGCGCGATGTTCTCGGTGGGTTGGGGCGTGCTGTCTGGTCCCTGTTGGCTCGCGTATTCCTTCTCCTGCTGGAGGGGAGTATATGGTCCGATTCGTGTTGGACCTTCAAGGTCGGCTTGATGTTTTCAGACGTTAGAAGAAACAATACTGAAAGGTATATGTATTCTCTTCTTACAATACTGAAAGGTATATTTATTCTCTCTCTTAGAAGGTTCCATTTTCATTCATGCTTCACTGTTTTGATAATAGCATCCTGTCAAAAGTTGTGACTTTTTCGTCTTCATTCATCTTCTAGGATGAACCATGGGACGGCGAGGGACCTTGTAAAGGGGAACATAAAAAAAGAAAAATGACACTAAATGAGAGTTTTCCTTAGACAGTCAACGGTTTCCGTCTCCTTTTCACGTCTGTATTATGAACGTTTTGCATAAATTTGTTCGCCGTTTTCTTAGGATTTTCCGCCGACGCTGCTAAAGTTATATAAGACAAAATGAAAATATGTATACTGAATGATGCTTTCGATTGTTGTGACCTTTATAGAGGAGAGAGAGTGAGAGAGGGAAAATTTAAGTATACTTTAATTTAACCAGACCACTGAGCTAATTAACAGCTCTGCTTGGGCCGGCCCGAGGATGGATATTTTTTACGTGGCTAGGAAACCAATTGGTTACTTTAGCAACGGGACCTACGGCTTATTGTGAGATCCGAACCACATTATATCGTGAAATGAATCTCTAATCGCCAGAAATACACTCCTCTGATTCTGCGTTGACAGGGTGGGGAAGCAAACTCGCACTACCAAATCGGTAGGCGAGCACGTAACTCACTCGTCCAACGAGGAACCGAGAGAGAGAGAGAGAGAGCGCATTAAATATCAATTAAGATTATTTTGAAGAAATATTCTCCCATATTTCTTCTGTTTATCTGTTTCTCTGTCTTCGACAACAATTTAGATTTCGTGTGAGAGGTCACCTTTCGCTCAGTCCTCTATTCACATGGACTCTTCCCCGGGGGAAGGATATGCTCTGATTTATTCATATTCGCGGATACCGTACGGCAAAGGGAAGATCAGACGAAAACGAGTTTTAGGTATCCAAGATCTTACAGATCCTTGTTTGAAGGAGGTTACTGCCAAAATCCCTCTGCTACTGAAAAAAAAAAAACTTTGGGAAACTCTAATTTTCCTCCTTTTTCTTTTGTTTGTTTGTCCTGATAAAAGTATGAGCGAGAGAATGTGTGTTTATTTTTAACGTATGATAATTTTCGTTTAGAACTGTCATGACTGGTAAATATGAGAGGTGTGGTTTCATATGAAACAGCAGGTGCTTAAAACCGTATAAAATTGTCGAATGGAGGTAAATGTAGATTGAAGAATAACCAGTGTCTTCTATTAATACCAAGGCTTAAAAAAGTATCCATTCTCATTATTCGTCGAAAAATAAGATACGCCAACTTCCTTTCCACGAAATTATGTTTAATAAAAAATTAGAGTTCTGAAAAAAACTGAAAACTTTGAACGTAATTCAGGTCGAGGGACGTGATTATCGCTGTTGTTTTTGCTGATGTGAAATATGTATGCAGGAAACCGTGAATTTAAATCTTAACATTTATGAAACAGGGGACAAGAACAGCCAGTATTTAACATGAAAATTATCCAAGGACCAAAAAGGCTGCCATCTTTGGTCTTACAATTTCCCCCCCTTTTCCAAGGGTTTTTCTTTATCAATAACATGCTATGATTCTAAACGAGTAACGATTTGAGTACTGTGATGTATTTATGCAAATGAGATGGACATTCCTATCAGTATATCATCATC